>NC_133294.1:1062707-1256727 GCF_005239225.2 Populus alba | reverse complement strand
AGGTTAAAATAATTCTTTGAAACTAAGATAATTAGCAGCAATTGGCATTGAAACAATAAAAGATCCCAGGACTCATGATCATTTATGGCTTGGAGCATCATTTTTCAAACGAACGACTGGGAATACTCTGTATTAATTTTAAATTATAAATTATCAGTCGATCATCATCAAGTCTTGAAATCATTAAGTGTAATTTAAACTAAAAAGAATTGCACAGAGACAGAGAACAAAACTGATTGCCATTTCTGGATACATCGTTGATGTTTGCTTTCTTTTAATTAGTGTCTATTTGAAAGTACAATGGAGATTTTTTTTTTAAATTGTTTTTAGTTTCACCTTGTTAAATATATTAAAATATATTTTAATAAAATTATTTTAATTTAAAACAATCCAAAAATAAAAAAAGAACTTAATTCAAAACTAAAAATTACTTCATAATTTTTTAAAACTACATTCTAACCACAGTAACAAACACCCTCAACATACTTAATTTTTTGTGTAAATATCATTCATAACAGCAATGATTTGCAAAAATTGTTTATTATTTACAAAGACAACGTTCAAATTATATATAGTAGAAAGCAAAATTTAAGGGTTCATTCGTATTCATCCCACCTTCAATCCAATCACCTTCAAAAACCCGATTCCTCCCACCTTTAACTCTTAACAAATGGGGAGTACTTATTTCCCTATACACAATGCACAAAACCAAACTTAATTTACTCGTGGCCTTTGCCTTTGGCTAGCTGAAGAGCTGTGCTAGCTAGCTACCAAATCAAAGCAATCCTTCTTTGAAATTAATTTAACAACGATCATGATGATCACCTTATCAATGCCATCGCTTCTGAAAGCAGCAGTCAAATGGCTAACTCCCGAACCACCCTTCCTTGCCAAATCATCTTTGCAACGATCATGATGATCACCTATCAATGCCATCGCTTCTGAAAGCAGCAGTCAAATGGCTAACTCCCGAACCACCCTTCCTTGCCAAATCATCTTTGCAATGGTAAACTCTCACAGGCAAAGCTCAAACCCAGAAAACTCTCTCTTGCAGAAATGACCTCATGATCAGATTTTGTTCCCTTTCTTCTACTTGACACTTCATTTGTTGTCCGCTTGTAGTGACCAAACCACTTCGCCTCCATGTATCCATATCGCCTCCAAGGTGCTACAGGTATCCCCACTCCTTTCATTGATTCTCTCATTGCATTGCACATCAATCTCACAATCTGCTTGACCTCCTCGGGCTTCCCAATGTACACTCGTGGAAAAACTTGAAGCAATTCAGTATAATGGCTGGTGGGCCGGGCAATTATGAACCCCCCTGCTAAAAGAACTTCAACAATGTAGCGTTTTCCACTAACATTCACGTCTACGTACTCGTAATCTCCTGCTGGATGCCTCCCGAACTTCTCCCACCTTGATTTGCATAGACCTGGAGCCATTCACAAGAACAGATTAAATAAGAACAATGTGTGATTTCTGACCACAAAACGCAGTATTACTGCGAAAATTCTGCAATAATTGCTATACATATATGTGAATAAGATGTACTAACCAGCATCAAAGCCTCGGTCACGTAAATGCGACATCAATCCACGCTTAAAGTCGAGGTGGGACGACGATGAGGATCTTTCTCCTATGATACCACATGCCAGTTCTGTCTCTTTGCGAATCTTTTGTCTGACATCATCATCATCTTCAATGCTATTTAGCAAATTCTTCAACGTATCCTTGGTTTCAGAATAAGAACAAATATCCAATGACTCATCATGTTGATCAATACTATGTTTTGATTGTGGACGATGATGATCTTTCTGATCTTGATGAGCAAGATTATCATCTTCCTTCTTGTCGTGATCTCCTCCGCCTCTAAATTGATTCCTATACTCTCTCTCAATAAAAGAATTGACAAGATCGGAAAGATCTGCAGAATTTTTTTCTGGAGAGTAGTGCTCGCTCCCACTACTCTCGCAAAGCCTAACAGCCCGAGATGCCTCGTTGAAAGCTGCAGCTACCCTCTTGAACCTCACTGGACCGGTTTTAGCCATTTTGTCTTCACCGCTATATAAATCCAATTACCCTTTTCTTTATATATATACTCTCCTGACCTCCCCTTTTCTTTGAGAACGATTGAAGTAGCTAGATGTCTAGAAAACACAGAATCTGGAAAGGGGCTTGATGTCTGCAGGTTAACTTTTATCTGAGACTTAAAAGAAGATCAAAGATGGTGTAATTGAAATGAGGAAATGATGTTGTAACTGGTACAAAGATGTCGATACTATGGTGATATATATATATATATATATATACACATACAGAAACTGGCAAGAGAAGGGTAAAAAAGTGTGTGGGTAGGACTATACGACAGTTTCGTCGATGCATGCGGCTTGATTATGCTAACCTTCGATGAATCTCTCTGCTACTTCGAGTCTAGGTTCATGCCTAATCATTGATTGTTGCATGTATTTTCTCCACATCCAACTCTGCTTACTAAAAAAGGTTAATGCCCAAGAATTAATTATTAAATGATGTGGCTTTCCAAGGATTAATTACTAAAATGATGTGGATTGCATGTTGATTAATTACTTCGGGCAAATTTATTTCTTCATATTTAATCTTTTTAATTAATTAAAAAGCTTCTAACTGGGTTTTAGAAGAAGCTTGCGTGTTGCGTGCGTATAATACTGATATATTATCCCTTGATGAGTACATAAAACTGTTATTAAATGTTCTTGAATGCAATATACTGATACGCGAGTGTATTTTTTATAAAATAATATGAAGAATGTATTTAATTTTGATAATTTCGATAAATATGTCGGTCGTGCGTGTTCAAGATGAAGTATTAATGTCTACTGGCTCCCATTTCTGATTGGCTGACGTACTGGACCCATGCACCAATAGTATAGTAATGAGGCCATTCTAATGCTATAATTTGGAAGGAGCTCGGATCCATGACCAGCAATGGAGCCGCCATCTACACTGCTTAGACTTGACTAATCAAGGATTAATTGCCCACCTCTTATGATTATAATGAATGTCAACATTATAACGTAAGTTGTTAAATCTAGGTGGACTTGACTTGATGAGTTAATTTGAAAAATTTATTTATTCAAATTAAATTTTTAATTGAATTAAATAAAATATTAATGGATAAAATGTGGTTAGTCTAATTAAAAAAAAAGTAAGACAATAACATTTTAATAAAAATAGTTGATTGTGTTTATCAATGCATCACAAAAAAATAAAACAAGATAATATTGTTTAAAAAAAAAATAATTGACGAGAATTGACTTAAAGTTACCTGTAAATATGGTTAACCTAACTAAATTTTACTTAATTAATTTGTTTAGATTCAAATAATTTTTTTTTTAAATATAAAACGATAATGTTTAGATAAAAATAATTGATATAGAAAACTCTATCAAGTCACCACAAAAAAATACAAAATAATATTATTAAAAAATAATAATAATTTATTCAAAATAACTGGAGTTGAATAGTAAATACTATTTCGAGACATTCCCAAAATTGAATATGATAAATGTGTTTTTGGATGCGGAAAATAGTCGCATGGATGGAGTGTTGGTGAGGAAGCATTGAGAAATAATTAGCTATCCATGTTTAAAGCAAGCCGAGGATTAGGAATAGGAACAGGAATAGGAATAGGATAAATGTCCAGGTTCAATGAATCTAATCACTCCACAGAGTTCCTCCCTGTCTACGTTCAATGAACTTAATTATCGGTTTCCTTCATCTCCCACGTGCTGATGAGTACTTGCTACTGCTAGGTACTTAATTTCGAGTCAATCATTTAAGTTAATTTAACGGTGGTTTTGTTTTTCATAAAATATCTTACGGATGAAAAATGTTTTATACGTAAAAAACATTTCTCATAAGATATTTTACTTGTAAATTTTATTTAATATTTGACTTGAGAAATATAATATTAAAAAATATTATTATGTATAATATATTTTTCAATGGTGATTGAAAAGATAGTAAGATGGTGATTCTTGTGATAATAATAAAGTAATAATTGTGGTTGGGAGATGGTTGTGCTAATAAGATGAGAGTAGTAATTGAAATGGTTGGAAGATATTTTAAATAGATTATTATTGGTGTAATAGTTTATAAAATTTCATGAGTTAAAAATATTTTTCAATAAATAAACTAGATTTGAAGGTTGATTGTAAAATATTTGATGTTAACCAGTTTTTCTATAAGGTATTTTATAGAAGACAAATATAGGAAAATATTTTTTTGAAAACAAACATAGAAAAAAAAAACTTTTCTATCAAATATTTTACGCAAAACAAACAAACCCTAATTAACACTAATTTATATGCTCATGCTATGATATGAGGGATTAATTTTTTTTTTTAAATGAGTTATCAAGGAATTCTTTGGCATTATATTAAACCTAAAAATATATTTGTTTTAAAAAATTTTCTATTAAGATATATTTTTTCACTAACATATCTCTTGTTTATCCTAATAAATATAAGGTTTCCAAATAAAATTATTGTTTATTAACAAAAAAAATAAATTTCATTCTAAAAATATATCAAATGATATATTTTTATTTTTTAAAAAATTATTTTTAAGATCAGCATATTAAAAAGATTCAAAATATACAAAAAAAAAATTAATTTTTAATAAATTTGTTTTTAAATTTTTTAAAAAATACAGGTTAGTCCATGTTTTTGAACACTCTAGTAATAAATTCATATTCAAAATCTATTAAATTTTTTTTTAAAAAAAATAATAATTTAAATTGAGCAGGACCTATCATTAGCAGGCCAGGCCCATACTCTTGGCCTGTATTGTTTTCTTTTTATATAGGGTAGATGATCATCCATCCTTTTTCTTTTTTTTTGAAAAAAAAAAAAAAACATATCCTTCACATAAAAGAAAATAGCGATGCCCCGCACCAAAATGATTGTTATTAATCTACGACTCGCAATTGTTATCAAAATGATTGAACAAATATGTTACACCATAAGAATAAGAATAGAATAAGAATAGGTAGTGTACTATCCATCATAATTATAATAATAACCTCTTAAATTTGGTTATTTAAAATAAAAATATATATATAAAGTTGATGATGGGCTTAAACTAGTGATAAGTGATGCATGGGGATTTTATAACTGTGAGTATTTAAAAAATATGATAGTGATTGTGGTTTAAAATATTTTTTATTTGAAAATTTTTTAAAATAAGTTTTTTAAAATAATTATTTTTGACATCAGTATATTAAAAATAATATAAAATATTAAAAAAATTAATTTTTTAAATTTGTTTTAAAAAAAACACGGTTTAAATTATGTTTTTAAATATTGTCTAACAAAATAACAGACATAGATAGATTTTTAGTGTGCAGAATACATGAAAGAACACGAAGGATATGATTTTTAAATTATTTTTTTATGTATTAATATGAAAATAATTTTTTTTTAAAATAAAAAATATATTAAATAAAAAAAAAAATATCTTGACAGATAATTTTTACTATATTTATAAATAGTGAATGTTGATGAATATGATGTAATGTCTTTTTTAAAAAATGATTTATAATTGAAAATAAATGATTTTTTAATATTATTATATATAAAAATCACAAAAAAATACTTTCAAAACATTAATTTTAATGTTTTTTTAGTGTTAGATTCAATTTAAGAATTGATCTGGAAAAAAAAAATGTATAGTTTGTCTTTTCCAATTCAAGTAAGAACGGATTCATATAAGTTTCAGATCTTGGATTTAAAAGGGGGAATCCCAATAAAAACAAACCTAAAAGATATCTGTTTTATTTCAAGATTAAAAAAAAATTCTCAAATAATCTTTCATCTAATTTCAAGGTTTTTCATTCATATATTCATCAGATTAATTTTTTTCCCAAAAAAAAACATTTTATCACAAATCATGGTTTGAAAAATTTTAATAGTTTATGAATAAAATTAATATATAAAAATAATTAATTTACAAAATTGAGAATGTCATAATAATTTGAAGCATTGCTCTAGAAAACAAAACAAAAGGAAGGAAGGGAAGGAGCGGGATCTCTTCCTTATCTCTGTTTTTTTTTTTTTTCCTGGTTCCGCCGCTGCCGCTTCCGCCTTGGCCCTTCGTGCCTATAAATACCCTTTGTCTCGAAATGCAGAAAAGAGAATCTTCCTCCCTCCCCTCCCCTTACCCTCTTCCTCCCCTGCTCGCCTGGTTATTATTTAATTTATTTAGTAGCTGTCATCAGCAACAGCATCATCCTCCTCTTGCTTTTAACCACCTGAAGGTTTTTTTAATTTATATATATTAAATGCTTGATTTATTTATTTATTCTGAATTATTATTAGGATTAATTAATGGGATTGGATTGTATCTTATTGTTATTTTTTAGAATTAAAAACAATCTTTATTTTTGTGCTGCTGAATCTGCAGGCACTCGATCTGATAACAGGGATTTCGCTCAATCTTCTTGAAGTAGAAGGGTTTTGGCGAGAATGGCTGAAGGAGGAATATCGAGTTTCTGGGGTCCTGTAACGTCCACGACAGAGTGTTGTGAGAAGAATTATGCCTATTCTTCATATATTGCTGAGTTTCACAACACCATTTCTAACATTCCATGCGTTGTTTTGGCACTCGTGGGTCTCATAAATGCGTTGAGGCAACGGTTTGAGAAGAGATTTAGTGTTCTTCACATATCTAACATGATTCTTGCTATTGGCAGCATGATTTTCCACGCTACTTTGCAACGTGTGTAAGTATCACTCCCCATCTCCTATTCAACAATTTTAAAGCTTTTTCATGCTTCTTGTTGGTATAACATCTGATAACTTAAAAAAAGGAAAATCTCAAAACAATGCAATGCATGAAGTTGTGGAATTTATTCGGGATTTCCCAGGTAAATAAAACTCGATTCAATTTGTTTTTATTTTCTGTTGGATTTATATTGAAAAATGCAGAATTTATAGCAGTACTCCATTACTACTTTTTTTTCCTCGTCGGTGTATAGTCACAGGATGCAAGGTGAACCGTTGCTTGCCTTTTGTTTGGTTAAGGCTCCTTCCTTTTTTGTATCCATGCATGAGCTAAAAAGGATGTGAGCATTGGTGTTTTGTATACATCAGTAGGGTTACTGTAGGATAGGTTGTGGAGAAAGCATTTAAATGGTGAGACAGAGAGAACTCATTACGAGCTGAGCTTGTGGAGCCATGGTGGCTGTGAACTTGTGTGTGACTTACCATGTGAGAAACGTTTGTGCTGTATTAATTACAGTGCAAGCTTCTTATTTGCACTGTGAAGGCGAGTAAATTCAAAATTGCATTTTTTTACTTGTTTGAGCCGTGAACAGACAGGACATTTTCTTACCAAAAGTTTATTTAGGTTGTATGCTTGTGTTATTTTCCATATCCAGGAGTCAGCTCCTATTCTCCCCTCCCTCTTAAAGGATTAGATGATGTTTGATTGAGTGATGCCAATATTCCATTGTAGCAGTTGAGGGAATTTTTTGGAAATTTAGGACAGTCCCTTTTACATGAGTTATATGCATGAATCGAGTGGCGGAGTCTGATTAGAAATTTTCTTCAGGGTGGGAAAGAGAATAGGGTGGAAGTATCTGTTTTTGCTCAAGCCTCCAAGTCTTCATGAAAACATTCAGCGGTCGTCCAGCTGTAAACAGATAGCTTTCTTGACAGCAGACATGTCTGGTTAAAAGAGCTATGCATGCCTAAGATAAAAATGGTTAAAAGCTCCGTGACCATTACTGCAGGCTTAGTACAATACATTCATATGCTCGTTGGAATACAATCTACTAACACTTAGAAATGACACCCCTCAATCAACAACCTCTCTATCTTTCTACACTATTTATGCTTATCTATAAAGAGTGAGGATTCATGCTTGAAGATGATGGTTGAAATTTGTTTCCAGGCAAC
The DNA here is from genome assembly GCF_005239225.2 of Populus alba. NCBI lineage: Eukaryota > Viridiplantae > Streptophyta > Magnoliopsida > Malpighiales > Salicaceae > Populus > Populus alba. The sequence goes on along the minus strand of NC_133294.1, from coordinate 1,248,787 downwards.
AGCAGAGTGATGAAACCCCCATGGTATGGGAGATGCTCCTGTATATGTACATCCTCTACTCACCAGATTGGCACTATCGCAGTACAATGCCCATCTTCCTCTTTCTGTATGGTGTTGTTTTTGCTGCAGTCCATTCAGTGGTACGTTTTGGAGTTGGTTTCAAGGTGCATTATGGGATCCTCTGCCTCCTCTGCATCCCTCGAATGTACAAGTACTACATTTACACGGAGGATGCCTCTGCCAGGAGTCTTGCAAAGATGTACGTAGCCACCCTTCTCATCGGTACTTTGTGCTGGCTTTTCGACCGTATTCTCTGCAAGGAGATATCAAGTTGGCCCATCAACCCACAGGGTCATGCATTGTGGCATGTATTTATGGGTTTCAACTCATACCTTGCAAACACGTTCTTGATGTTCTGCCGTGCTCGGCAACGAGGATGGTCCCCCAAAGTGGTCCATTTCATGGGTGTTCTTCCATATGTGAAGATTGAGAAACCGAAAGCTCAGTGAAAGAAGTGAAAGGATGGAATTATAGTTTTGGCAGACAAGAAGGCAAAGAACATTCTTTTATTTTTTGTTCAACTAAACGGATGTTAAGGATTAAAAGCAAACGTAAAAAATCTTCTCGTTTAAGTAGAATATGTACCCTATTTATATGCTTTGCTGCTGGAAGTTTCAGGTTACATGGTTTTGATAGCTTGTTTTACATGTCGTGGAATCCTAAAAATCATGGTTATTGAAAACATATTTTTAACATGGCAAGAAAAATACAATATAAATTTAATTGTAAAATTATAAGGAATATTTTTATATATATATTTCAAACACCTTAAAATACATGATTTATATATAATTTAACTTAAACAATTATTCATGTCCATGGATTTTTATTAATCAATAATTAAAAAATTTAAAACAAACAATTTAATGGTGTGTCATGTAAACTAAAACTAGCTTTATTGACTTTATTTTCTTTAGAAATTCATCAATATCATTACCATCAAGATAATTATTAGTGTCCCTATAAACATTAATGCTATTATTAATACCAGTATTAATATTGTCAATGTTATTTAACTCAAATCTCAAATTCTCTAGATTATCATTAATTTAAATCTTCAAATCATTTTTTGTATCATGATTCTTTATTTCAGTATTATTAGGAATTTTTTCTTTAACATTATCATTTTTTTACTATTTTTTTTTTATGTTGCATTGCAATGTCAACGGCACTAGACAAATTAAAGTTTGACGAGACGAAATGGGTTTAGCATTAATCAGGAGGTGGGCCCGGAAACTATTTCTACTGGGCTGATATAACAAATTAAACGGAACCGTATTACCCATTACAAGAAGAGACAACTCCACTCACGGCTTTGCCTGTGTTAAATAGATCTTGTTTTCTGTTTGGGCCTTTAGTCCATTGTTGTATTGTACTAAATGAAAACCTACGGGCCATTATACTTTTCATTGAAGCAAAAGGTTTTTTTTTTTTTTTTATGATAAAATCAATATCCTCGAATCCGTTTATACATTAATCAAGATTAAGTTGTCTCGAATGATCTTCTAGGATTCCTTTCATATCTACAATAATGCATCCGAAAGAATTTAATCATTGGCAAGCAAATTAACCCAAATATCCGTAGAAACCAACATGAAATTAAACAAACCAAATGGTTTTTAAAAAAAACTATTTTTTTTTGTTTTGGTTTCTATTTCAAATCTTAAAAATTAAAAAAATAAAATCAAGCCAAATAAAAGAAATCACTATAAACTAAAGGCCTATTAAATCAAAACCGTTAAGAAATAGTCCGGGTAAAAACTAAATCGAGTTGGTTATTTTACTAGATTAGATTAAAAAAAAAAAAAAAAGGTTGGATTAGATTATTTACTAAAAACCGAACCATATAAGCAGATGTTGACCCCAAATTTAATAAATTAACTAGGTGTGAATCTTAAAGTTTGAATATAAAAAAAGAAGAGTGGACATATCTAAATAAAAAAACAAATAATAAGAGGACAGCTTATTGTTGAAGCAAAAGATGGTAACTTAGTAGACGACAGAAGCATCTATCATCAACCCAGAAAAGCACCATAAATTATTGATCCAAAACTTTACTTTTGCGTAATGATGAACGGAGACCCACGAGGGGGAATAGGAGGCGGCTATGACGTGAGGAGCTTCTGTTGATGCACAGAAAGAAATGGGTCCATAAGAACAAGGATGGTCAGCTCAGCAGGATTGGCAATATTGACGAAGAAAAAAGGCAGGCAGGCATGCATGCATGCGGCGGGAGGAGGAGGAGGAGGAGGAGGAGGCCAGTGAAGACTCCACGGTCTCTACTCATCCTCCACAGTATACCCATCTTTCTGCCATTTCTAGTTAAAGAACAAGGAGGAGACTGGCCGGACGGAATCTCTCCAGCTGTATCGTCACGCAAGGCCATGCATCAATCCGTAGGGATGAGATTCTCTCACAGTAATCCTAGAGCGCAGATCCCAAAACTAGCAGTGCCTATTTGCCTTATAATATAAGCAATTTCAAATAGCAAACTCATCTGGGTGAGATCTACATCAATGATTTTTATTTGATTTTGAATTTTATTTAAAAAACTAATCTAAAACAACGTTAATTCATTATATATACGAAAAAAAAGAGAATAAACCAAGATTTACTTGTTAATCTAAGGTGTTGTTTGATGTTGCAGTAATTTTTGCTTTCAATTATTTTTTAAAAAATGTATTTACTTTTAAAAAATCAAATTAATACATTTTAGTGTTTTTCAATTAAAATATTTTAATGTGGTGCTATAAAAATAAATAAAAATCTATAAATTCACCCTAACACTATACACTACTACAATCTCATCAGCCCACTAAATTATAAACCTTCTCGGATTTTAAAGGGTGTGTGAAAATATAGTAGTTGTTGTTTTTTAAAGTGTTTTTTCCTCAAAAATTTATTAAAATATTTTTTTATTCTTAAAATAATTTTGATATAAACACATCAAAATGAATAAATATTAATTTAAAATAAAATTTAAATAATAATTTTAACATCAGCATATTAAAACATAAAAAAAATTAATTTAAAGTGAAATAAATAAAATAAAATCTAATCTTTTTAAGAGCATAAAAACAAAGATGATAACTATATTTTCGTCGCATACACCTCCTCCGGGCGCAGACCCGTCACATTACACGTCTCAGCTGCCTAAATAATTTGTCATGTACGTCCATACCTTACTGCCCCACCACCATTTTTCTTGCGTAGGAAACAATTTTGTATGCCAACCACTCAACTCTTCCACGTGCTGCCACCTCCCTTCTCTCTTCCTTAACCCCATCCGAGCAATAATTTATTCGTGAATATTCTACTCATGCCCTGCCTGCCATTTCTGATCTTTAATTATATATAATTATTTCCTGGCTATTTAATTCAAATAATTTAGACCATTGTTCTTCCCTTTCTTATATTTATAATACAATTCCATGGTCAAACTTATGTTCAAATCCCTTTTATCTCCCTTTCAATCTCTTGAAAAAGCATACAACACTTTTCTTTTAGGTTGTGCCTTGATATCCAACTTCAATTTATCGAGATCTTGTGTATCCATTTTTAAGAATTTTTTATTACTTAACATTACATACATTAATGTGTATAATTCAGATCGGGTTTGATTGAATTATTGATGAATGCTGAAACAATATTGAAAATGTTAATGTTCTGAAATGACTTGTTTGAGGAGGATATATTATTATGTTACAATGAATATTAAACCGATTATGAGATGTTAATTGAGCTGTTATGAAATTACATTGTTGACGAATCAAACCGATTATAAAATGTTGATTGTAATTGATAATTAGTTTCGGGTAATGGCATCCGATATGGATGAACGGGTTGGCTAATGGCATCTGAGATGAATAATCGAGTTATGCTTGATATATGATTAGCTTCGGCTAATGGCATCCGAGATGAATGATTGCATATCAAAATTTACATCAGCATATTAAAATCATAAAAAATTACTATAAAACAATAATTTAATGTTTTTTTTCAAGCTAAATATACTTTTAAAACACACTTAATCATAAATGAAAAAACAAACTGCATCCATATTACAACCAAAACTTCGATTTTGAAAAGTATTTATAGCTATAGTCCTCATTAAAAATGCTTCAAGGGAAAAAAAAAAAAAAAAAGGAGGTTTAAGGAATAAATTTAATTAAATCTTATATATATACATACACACACTAGTAAAATTAATGCATGTATGTTTCCTTACAAATTATAAAGAAATGAATGTGGCATATATATGATGAAAATTTTCTATTTATTTAATTAATTTGAAAAAAAAAACTATAAACCTAGCCTGACTCGGTGACTCGCTAATCCAACCCTTAACTTAGGTTGAATTTCAAGTTGATGGGGTAGAAATTGATTCGGTAAACTTTATTTGGCTTTTTTTTTTTTCAAAAAAACTTTGTTTTAATCTTCTTTTTTTTTTTAAATAAAGCTATTTTAAATTATCTAGATTATTATCTCAATTCTAATTTAGATACCCCTAAGGATACCCTTAACCCGAGAACAAAAATAAATCACCATCAAGTGTAATAGTTATAAGTCAAAAACCTACTAAATATTCAACAATACTCAAAGAATATTTGGTATTATGGTAACTTCTGCAATTCATCCGAGCACAAATTAAGAAAAAATATTTATTTAGTTAAATATTTGTTTTTGTTTTTTTTACTAAACATATATATAATTGCGTTTCAAATCTTGATTTTATAAAAGTTAAAATATCCTGTTTTTTTATTTATAGAAACTTGTTTTTCATTTATTTTGTATATAAAAAATCATCTCATAGTAGTTTTAAACAAATACATATTTTTTTAAAACATATATTTTTTTTAAACCACTACTAAAAATATTTTAAAAGTTACCACAGTATCACGCTAGGTTAAACACATATTAATTCATCAGGTCTTCTATCCCAAATCTTTCCTGGAGTACCTTACATGTCCATTAAAACATGTAAGTGGATCCATCCAAGAATCCCCTGCACAATATCAACTGTCCAGACAGTACTCAGTGGCAGTACAAATAATGCCATAGCCTCCTTTCTTTTCTTTTTTGCTCGAGCTCGCACAAATCAAACACCTCTCTCTGTTCATGGCCAAATCACACGCTCTCTTCTTGCTTCTGCTACTGCTTCTTGTCGACGCTTGTCGTCCCTCACATCAACAAGACCAAAACAAGATAAGCAGCGATGATCTTGCAGCTCTAGCAGCCGTAAAAGACAGCCTGACGGACATTCCAGGCTCAAACTTCTTCTCCACCTGGGACTTCACTTCGCCAGATCCCTGCTCAGCCTTCTCTGGCATTACTTGCTCTCTCAACCGAGTCACCATTCTCACACTCGGCAATGGTGTCTCTAGCGCTCGTGGACTGGCTGGCTTCCTCTCCCCTTCAGTCTCCAACCTCACCGAATTAACCCAGCTCGTCCTCTACCCTGGCCTCGTCACTGGCCCTATCCCTCCTCAACTGGGACTCCTCAGCAACCTCCGAGTTCTCTCCTTATCCAACAATCGCTTAAAAGGGCCCATACCCAGTTCACTATCCTTGCTCCCCAGCTTGCACACTCTCGATCTGAGTTACAACCAGCTCACCGGGACAGTCCCGCCGGGTCTCTTCACCGGGTTGTCCCAGTTGAAAGTCATGATTCTGGCTTCAAACCAATTATCCGGCGAGTTGCCAAGAATCGTGTCGGCAGGGATCCTGCATTTAGATTTGAAAGACAACAGTTTAACAGGGACATTACCGTTAAGGCTGCCGTCAACGATCCGTTACTTGTCAGCATCGAAGAACATGATGTGGGGCTCACTCAACGGGCTACAATCGTTGTCGGAGTTGGGGTTTCTCGACTTAAGCATGAACCAATTCAGTGGGCCCATACCTTCCTCTCTCTTGAGGCCCCCCCTCTCTTCATTGTTTTTGCAACGGAACAATTTATCAGGTGGGGTCCCAACATCATTACCATCATCATCTTTAATGTACGGCGAGGGATCAATCGTGGACTTGAGCCACAATCTCCTGACAGGTGAATTATCGCCCGTTCTGGCCGCGGTGGAGACGTTGTTCTTGAATAACAACCGTCTGACGGGGAGGGTCCCGGAGGAGTACGTGAAGAATGTGTACGGAGGCAGCACAAAGACATTGTACTTGCAACATAATTATATAACAGGGTTTCCATTGGAAGCAGGGTTGGGATTGCCAGATACAGTGTCGTTATGCTTGACGTATAATTGCATGGTTCCATCAGTAGGGTTCAAGGGATGCCCCGCCGCCAGTGGTGGCGAGCAGCTATCAAGGCCAGAGTCGCAATGTGTGGTGTTCAACCATGGAAGATCTATACCTTAACATTGATTGATGGGTGATCATAACATGTAACACTCACAATTATAAGGAGTAGCCATCAATACTGGGTAGGGGAGAGATATACATAAGATCAACAATAGAGAAATAGGAGAGAAATTTTAAATTAATCATGTCTAAACGAGGGTTCGATTATAATTTTCTTCTTCTTCTTATATCTATAATTCTCTTTAAAGTGATCTCATTTAAGAAATAATGATAATTATTTATTGAGTATTTTAAAATTTCTTCAAGATAACATCCAAATTCCAATAATTATTGATCAATTTTATATGACTGATTAAGGATCAAGATCATACATGCTTGGCAAGAGAAATATACAGGTTAAGTACATAGTTTCTAAGTTATTCACACTACAGCAATAAATTAAAGACAACAATCATCTCCGATTCCAATTGGGCAAGGTGTTCTAAAGATAACTTGGATGAAGAATATAAAAGTGGTTTGAATTCAAGATAATTTTAAAATGATATATTATTTTTTAATATTAAAATGGTGGCATATTAGATATCAATTTAAGTTTTGTAGCCTTATTTTCAAAACTCACAACTTAGATAATGAACGTAATTGAGTTAAATCTTTTTTAATGATTTAATAATAAAAATAGATGTTTATAAAAATTGAGTATCACTAAAAAATAATAAAATATTTATTTTTTAGACTACGATAATTTCATAAAAAAATTGAGATAAATTATGATGATTTTAAAATAAATAAAATAATTGAGGATTAGAATGAAAGAAAAAAATCGAGAGATAGAATTTAAAAAAAATAAAAGGAGAAAATCTTGAAAAAAAATTTTAAAAAAAATGAGCACGATGGTTTTTTTTCAATTCTTTTAAAGAGAGTAATATATTGTTAGCTTGGCACGTGCGCTGTTGTCTCATATACGTGAAATTTATTGTACAAAGTCTATAAATATTGTATAGTACGAGAAAGGTGTGACTCCATCAAGATAATAGCACCAAAAAATTAATGGATGAATTAATAAATCACGGATATTTGTCTCGCACTGAGCAGTTCCAATTTACAAGCGGTCATTGGTATGCTTTCTTGAGGTTGTTTTTTAAATTATTTAAATATATATATATAAATAATTTTTTATATTTTAAAAATTTATTTTTTATAATACACATTAAAACAATTAAAAAAAATAAAAATTTAATTTGAAACTAAATTATTTTTAAAAATACAATTGGACCGCAATACTAAACACCATCTTCACAACGCACTTGCTTATTTTGAGTTTTATGTTTTAAAAAATATATATTTAAATATTTTTTATTTTTTAAAATTTTACTTTTTTTCAGTACATCAAAGCAATTAAAAATAATAAAAAAATAAATTTAAAAATAAAAAAATTTAAAAATATACTCGAACTACAATATCAAACACCACATTCACCACGCATATGCTTGTTTTGAGTTTTGTGTTTTTTAAAAATAAATATATATATATATATATATATATATAGTTTTTTATTTTTTAAAATTTATTTTTTATTTTAGCACATCAAATCAATTAAAAATTTAAAAAAATTAATTTAAAAAAAAAAATTAAACCACAATACCAAACATTATCCTCAATCACGCACATGCTTGTTTTGATCAATTTTGTGTGCGCCTACCCCCCGATCTAATCCGATCAAAATCCTATTAATTAATGAATTAATTGGCCATCTAATCAATATGGTCGACATTAAAGATTAATTGGTGCTCGTTTTGGGCACCCTTCTCTTCTGCTTTTAGCCATGGGAGCCCACTCCAAAAGCTTTAAAAATAAAAGCATCAAAATAATGTTGTTATTTTTCGCATAACCGAAAGAAGGAGCCCAAACGGGGCCTAAAGCTTGTAAAACCGGACGTAAAAAACAAAACAAAACCCACCCGAATTAAATGGTGGGTCCGCCATAAACCCACTCGAAGAAAATGAATAAATAAATAAAATTTTAACATATGATCCTTGAACAAGACATTAAAGATTAATGCATGGTGGGTCTTCGCTTTCATGTTTCTACTTCCAGCTTCTGCTGTTTGAAAATCGTGAGCGAGCAATGTCTTGTTCAAGCTATGGTGGTAAGGCCCTGTACTTGTAAAATGGGATATGAACAAACGTTAGTTAAAATAATTAACATGCAAATCACTTTAAAAACTCAAAAATCAGATTAAAATCAAGATTTTGAAATCATTCTTACAATTTCAACTAAAATATAATATATTGCAATGCAACAATAAACATTTTTCCTAGCCTCTCTTAGTCTATTACTCCCCGTCGTTCAACAATCAACCACCACAGCAGCCTTATTTTTTTAATTTTCCATCATCGACGATGTTCTCTACTCCAGCGTGAGATCCAAATAACAACAGCAGAGTCCTCTCCTCCGGTCATTGTAGGTTGTTCTGCTTGTTTTTCCCCTGTACACTTGTATTTTTAAACACTTTAGCTATTGAATAGTTTTTTTTTTTTGTTTACCCTTCCCATCGTGCACTGGGTAACGATTAACTAAAATAATATAACTCTAAGAGATATAATTTAACTGCTTAAATTTTAAATTTATTCTCTAGAGGTAATCAATTCGAGTACCATAAATTTCAAAGATATTAGAGACTTACCTGATCGTTAATTTCAGGATCTCAAGAGATTAATTAAAATATGTGTAAACTGACTCGAACACCCAAAATTAAAAAAATTTATAATAATACACTATATTATTATTGTTGTGGAATTATTGGGAGGTTTTTATTTTTATTTTTTTGCATTCAAACTAGGCTGGTGGAGATGATTCGGGAAAGATCCATTCTATATTATACTTTGATGCATTTCATAAAAAAATGGAAATGGGATATTTTGTTTTAAAATGTGTGTTGAAATGTGGTAACGGTTATTTTTTAAAATGATCTGAAAACATTAAAAAAAAATTCAAAATTCAAAATCTTTTAAAAATACTTTCAAAATATAATGTCAAATATACCCCTAATATCATCAAGAATGATAGTAGGGGTGGCAAAGCCAGAAACTGGTTCCAGGAGGTGAAATATGTCAAAAAATACGATATTAAGAGGGGTTGGATATAAGCAGAAAACCACAACATATCCATTGCATTGCATGTGGTAGTGTTGCTTGTTCTTCAATCAAAGAAATGACCCAGAGATTCGACAGCAGTACTGCACTCTTTGCCCTCTAGTGGATTACCATGGACATGCGCGTGCATGCTTAAGCCACTGATTTTTTTTTTAATTTTTTTTTTTAGAATTGCATTGAAGATGGCTGTAAAAATTTATTTGATTTGATGGAATCAAGAATAATATATATATATATATATATATATATATATATATATATATATATATATATATATTATTTTAATATGTTTTTAAATAAAAATTATTTTTGAAAAGCATAATGTATTATGATACCAAACAATTTATAAGTATATGTTTGTTTTTGCTTTACAACATGTTCTTTAAAAAAGTGTTTTTGAAATTAATTTTTGCATGGAAATTGATATTTTTTGAATAATTTTAATATGTTAATATTAAAAATAAAAAAAATATAAAATAATGTCATTTTAATGAATATTTTGATAAAAAAAAAAAAACTCTGCATAAACACAAACCTACTTCAAATCATTCATTACTTAATTTCCTCTCTTTTTTTTCCAAAAGATATGTAGAGTAGAATATTTTTGGCACGACTGCAAGAAATGAACTGATTTTACTCAAGTTATGGTGACTTCAAATCAGGTGAGGAATCCGCAAAACCTTTCGACAATAAAGCATGCATGCACTTTGGGATTTGGATGATGCTTGATTTCCAAGATAATTAGGCACACACATGGCATGCCCTTTTAGCCACAATAATTAAGATATTGGCTTAATTGTCTTGCCTAACAACTCGGATTATGACTTTTATAGTGCATTTATTCTTTTAATAGCATTTGATACCTTTTTTTCTTTTATGTTTCGCAATTTTCTTATTTTCTTATTTTAGTTTTTTTTAATAGAAAACCATGAGGTCCAAGTTGAATTGGCTTGATTCTAACCCAATCTTATTATAGATTCGATCTTGAAACATCTTGTCCTGATTCCAGCCCTATCCCAAGATATTTCTTGACTATAATCAAACAATATCTTTGATGTCTCGACTCAATTTATAAGTATCCTAGATCTGGTTTTAACTTGACAATTAGACTCAATGTCAACCTAATCAAGTTACAAAAAACAAGTTTTATCGAATCACTTGGTATTCAAAAACTTTGAAACAAAGACTAATAAATCTTCATACCTTATTCTTAATTTTTTAAAATAAGAACAGAGAATGAAAACATTGAATTGTAGATGTCTTAGTCATCGTCTACATGGATCAATCACACATGTAGAGTGTAAAGGCTAGGAGCCATTCAATCCTAATGATCCAAGCCGATTGAACTTAAATGATTGGTTTCAACCTCGATTTAAGGATGTTTGAAAATATAGTAATTGTTACTTTTCAAATAGTTTTTTGTACCGAAAAACATATCAATAATGTTTTTTTATTTTTTAAAAATCATTTTTGATATCAGTACATCAAAACGATTCAGAAAAATACAAACCGCGCTCAATTTTAATAAAAAATTAAAATTAAAATTTTTCAAAAAGCAGGTTGAACCACAGTGTCAAACGAGCACTAAATGCTCTAGCTTGTGTTAGGTTTATGGTGTTTTGCCGGGAGTAATTATTATTTAAAAATTATTTTTAAAAATAATCTGAAACATTTAAAAATAAAATTTATATTTTTTAAAAATATTTTTAAAACATAGTTATTCTTCTCCATGCTTCTTAAGAGGGAATCAAAAGACGTCGATGTAGGAAGCTGGCTGATTGATTTTTGTCAGAGCTGTTTGCCACTATTTACAGAAAGTGCCAGCCAGCGTGCCTTTTTGTAACTAGGCTACTTGTAGAGAGCCTAATCATGCATGGCTCAAAAATCCTTTTCTTTTGGTGCCCCAACCTTCCATTAAAACAATACACTGTTTGGAAAGAGCACAGTCAGAGTTTGAAAGTTTACGAAATGCCTTGCATTATTGGATACTCATTAATTTGGATGCTTACAATCATTGCACCAATATTACATCTTTTGTTATTTTTTTTTATTTGTAATTGTAATAATAATTATTTTTTAAAATATTTTTTACTTGAAAATATATTAAAATAATATTTATTTTTATTTTTTATTAAAAAAATATGAGTTATTTACATAAACTCCTCACTTGTGTTTTTTTAATATATGATATTTGTCGTTCATATATATAGACAACAGATTTTGTCGTTAAGAAGATATGCTCTCTTTATTTTTCTAGAGCGAGACCTTCATCTTGAAAAATTGAAATTGTTGTAATACATTAGTTTGATGCGAAGAAAATACTTGTCTCAAGAAAGATTTAGTTATGATTGACATAAAAACAGATTTGAGAATACTCTTTATTACAAACAAAAACAAAAATCAGTGAGATCATGTCTAATATATGTGTGTGTTAAAGAACCAAATTAAAAACTAATAAAATTTTAATTAATAAAACCAAGAAAAAAATTAAAAATTAAAAGAATAAGAACCAAATTGAAAAAATAATATATGATAAATTATAATTTAAGGACTAAATTGAAAACATAATTTTATTTTTTTTATAAAAGAGACAATGATGAAAATAAGTAATAAAAAACATAAGGACTAGAATTAACAAATAAAAAAAAAAACAGAGACATATATAAGCGTGCTTTCTTTAGAAGAGAGAAAAGGACAGAATAAAAAAAGAAACAATCACCGATAACAAACCATCTATCATCCACTGTCATGTACCACAAATGACATAATAACGCTTCTAAGAACATGATGGAAGGGCAAGTTTGGTTGCCGAATAGCGCTACACTTACCACCTACGCGCAGCCTTATAACGAGCACGAGCCAACAACTTTGTCAAATAAAAAATGTTTTTTCACCTTTAAAATACCAAACTGCCCTCCATGAGCCCGAGTATTACAAAAACAATATGAATAGACACAAATACCCCTGGACACATGCCTTCTTTTTTGTATTTCCTAAGGCTAAACATGTATTTTAACTATATTTTAATGAACAAAAGATAAAAAATAAATAAATAAACTTTATCAACAGCTCTATTTTTTTATCTTAGAAGTAAATAGATACTTTAACTATTTTAAATCTTTTTAAAAAACTAAATAACTATTGGTTAATAATTATAGATTTTGTTGATCTTGAAGGTAAATTTATCATTTTATTATATAAAAAATTTTAAAAATATTAACCTATCTCGGAACAATTTTATAATGACAAATTAACATCTAAAAATACCAAATTACCGCTACAATCAAGGCTTCTATTTTTTTTACTAAAGGGTAAAATAATATTTTAATGTAACAATACATATTAAACTATATCCAGTACTTCTGTGAATATTTTATGTTGATAATTGGATTGTAATACAGATGAATTGCATATTATAATTAGTAAACCGTACAGAATATTTGAAAAGGAAAATATTCTCCCATGATCATGACATCACAAAAGTAAGCAACTATTATTATCTGGGCCCCATCAATAGTTAAAATTATTCTTTTTTATCTCCCCCTTAAAATATCGAAAAACTAGCTGATATTTTTTAATAATAATAGAAAAATAATTAGCAGTGTTATTTATTATCTAATATATGTACTCATAATAATAATAAAAACCACATAAATTAATTTAACATCAAATAAATCTCAATATTATGGTAAAAGTTTAAAAACAAATATGCTTAAAACATAAAGTGGATTACTAATTATTTACAATCAATTATATAATTATATTTTTTTAATGATTAGTATAAAAACATATAAAACAACATTATTTTTTCCATTCAATTACCATGAAAACCATAACAATACCCAGCTCAATTGATAACCTAGTTTAATAATCAATTCATGTGTTGGACTCATTAACCCAAATCAATCCATAACAATGTAGCTTCAAGATTTTTGTTTAAAAAGGTTATAATAATATTATTTTGAAAAAAAAAAACAAAACAAAAGTTAGAACAGGTTTTGATTAAGAGACCGTTTGGTAGTGAGTTTGAACCTGTGTTTGTCAAAATTTTAAAATTTTTTTATATATTAAAATTGAGTTTGGTTTGTACTTTGTGGATCGTTTTGATGTGTTGATGTTAAAAATGATTTTTTTAAAAAAAAATCATTGGCATGTATTTCGACACGAAAAGCTATTTGAAAAACAACCGCTACCACACTGCCAAACACACTTTAAATTGTCTAGGTTTTACAATATATATTTCTACTCAGATTTTCTTAAACTGAGTCGAGAACACGTCTTGGATCAACTCGTGAAGGTGAGGACGTTTAATAACCTACATCATCCCTACATTGAATTCATTTGTTGTGCCTAGTTTGATTACTACGTTTCATATCTATATAATTCACACTAGCCACTCTAATTTTCAGGTTTTTGTTAATCATGAATATAGTAAACAAGTGAATAAGATGATCATTGATGCCATAAATTATTTTATATATTATATCTAATTAAGTCTTGCTTTTCAAACATCAATTTTGTAGGTAATGATAGGACATTAGATCAACCAATATAAGATTCCTGGGTCTTTAATTACTACTAGTACTTATAAAAAGTTAATAAAGTGCCCGTGAATTTTGCTCCCTCTAAGTTTACAGGATACAAACATGATTTTTACTCCCATTAAACAAAACAGAAGATGAGAATATATAATTAGATGGTAGGGTCTCCTCGACCTTTTTCCACAGTTTTCATGGTTTATGAATCTAACGGGTTAACCTGAATCGGTTTAAAACAATCTAAAACAATAATATATGAAGATTTTTCTATAAAAAAAAAAAAGTTAAAACAACGTTTTTTTGTTTTAAATCAAACCAAGTTTTAACCGGAATGATTGGATTATAAATTGACTCATCAGGTTAATACAATCAACTTTTATCTGGTTTAATTTGAAAACGTTTTTTTAGACAAGCATGTTACCCGAGTTGACATGTCAGCATTGATATGTTTTGGAAATATGTGATCATTTATTCATGGCAAATCTAATAATTGATGTCTAGATGAATTCAATAGGCAGATTATTTCCTGTTTTCTCCCTCCCTCACTCTCTCTCTCTCTATATATATATATCATTTGTTCCCATCTCATTGCACTGCAAACAATTTGCACTCCAACATGCCCTCAGCACTGATGCAAACACATGATAGGGAGCCACCCTGCTTTCAAAGAGAAAGCAACCATCTTCTGATCACAACAGACCCCAAGCCTCGTCTCCGATGGACTCTCGAGCTTCATGAACGATTTGTCGATGCTGTCACCCTGCTTGGAGGACCAGACAGTAATTAGTCATCAACTCTTCTTCTCACTATATATATATATAGAATAATCTTGTGTCACTGACTGTTAACTGACCATCTGCCTGAATCCTCACCTTGTTTCTCCTGCGTTCTTTTCCATGTCTGAACCCTATCTAGAGGCCACGCCTAAGGCCATTATGAGAATTATGGGAGTTAAGGGTCTGACCCTTTATCACTTGAAGAGCCACCTTCAGGTTAATTTCTCCTTCATTTCTCTAGATTTTCAGCTACACATATCTTCCCATCTTAGGATATCTCATTTCTGTTACTTTTTGACTATGTACACAGAAATTTAGGCTTGGAAAGCAACCACAGAATTATCTTAATGAACAGGCAATTAGAGATGGTAAGGAACTAGGGTTCCATCATGCCTCCTTTTCTGCTTGCTAGTCTATATCCTTCAATTCCTGCTGCTAGGCTACTTCTCTTCTACTATCCTGCAATTGGAAGCTCGTGGCATTTGTATTGGTATGTAATCTAATTCAGTCTCTCTCTTTTTGGCAGCAACTGGTCATCTAAAGAACCTACAAGATGCTGCTACAGCCAGAATCTTCGGTGATGGCTTGAACAAGTACGTATATAGAGGCAACTCAGCCAGTGTTTTCTACTCACAACAGTTTCAAGTATATTTTAGACCATGAAAACTATCATCATTTCATTCATAGGTTTCCTTCAACATTTTATCAGGAACATCCATCGAAATGAAGTGCTTGGAACGCAAATACAAGCACAGAGGACTTTAGATGAGCAATTAAAGGTAAATCCTAAGAAATTACAGAAAACCTTAAGGCTAGTGACAAAAATTTCAAGTTCTCTGTCTTAAAAAGGGGGGGAAAAAGGTCCTTACCTTTTCGAGTATTTTGTTCTCATTGTCCTAATAGGTAAAGCATCACCTTCAAAAGAGAATTGATGCACAGAGAAAGTATATGCAAACAATTCTAGAAAACGCGTACAGAACAGTCTCTGCAGAAAATACGTTTTTTGATGATCAACGAGTTGTATCAGAAATGGGCAACATGAAAGAAACAGTTTCTGCTTCAAACTTTCCACCTATACAGGACTTGCATACTTATGGGGATCATTCTCATGATGGATTTCTGCCAACTGATGATAGCATGAGTAGCTGCACAATCCCCATGATTTCATTTGATAACATGCAGCTACAACATATAGGAACATTAGCACCATGTCTAGCATCAGAAGAGGAGCTACATCAAATGTCTTACAATTGATGGCTGCACGCTCAAAGCTTCATGGGATTAATTATATTCGTTTCTTCACAGATACTATTAAGCAAAAGCGAGATCATGCTCCCAATTTGCTCTTCATTCATTCCAACTCTAGTAATATCATAGTTAGAACATTCTAGGAACGTTTTTTCACAAAGAACCAGTAGTTGCATATGATGAAAGAGATCCTTCGTGTATTTCTTACATGAACAGTGTTTTTCCTTTAGCAGATATCATATCCCACTACCAGAAAGGGGATAAAATAACAATGATCTGATCCTGCAAATAATGCATGAATGGACTGTGGATCAGAAAAGCACCCTGGATTGTTAATTATAGGATCATCTGTGACTAGATATCGAAGGCATGTTATAATGGTATTTAGAGTTACTCAGTGTGTGAGGGATTGTGTGATTGTTAGCATTCAAACATGTTCTCATCCTACCATTTTCAACTACATCAATTTTTTATGGCAAACACAAAACATATCTAGGTGTTCTCCAATTTTCTTTTCTTTTTGTCTTTTTTCTATAATAAATCACACAAATTTTCAACACTGATTCCGACTGCCAGACTGGTCAATTACCACCATTTTCAACTAAACAACAATCAATTTCATGGATTTGTCTCATGCAGACTTTAACTCAGGAAATGGAGCAATAACTCATGCCTAAAGACAAAATGAAGAAAAGATAACAGCAATTTATAGATGCGCTACTTGATTATAAAAACCAGCTCAAAATTCACTAGACATTGTGCTTGCAACTGGGACAACACGTATGATGAAGCCATAGCAAGAATTATATGAGATGAAGAAGGTACCTTGCATTTGTGCCAGCACTGCAATAAAATTGAGAACCATCATGGTTCCACTTGGGAAGCTTTGAAGGATCACTAACCGGACCAGAAAGTGTCTTTACATAAAAAAAAAAAAAATTAAAAATTTACATTAGATTTACTAAATAGAAAGCTTAATTAGACAAGAAGAAGAACAACGACAAAATCGAAGCATAAAATTATATACCCTTGCTTTGCTCCTCGTATCCATTCCAGATCCACCAGTCCTCTTCAAGAATTAAATTAAAGCATAGGTTACTTGCTTGCTTGCTTGGTTACAAAACACAGCAAACCAAACCATATCCATCAGCAAAAAGCAACAAGACAAGAGATTAGCCATGTTTAACTATCATAAAAACTTGACATAACTCCAACCTCCATGGAAAAATTAAGAACATGGGATCATTTCAGAAATGACATCAATCCCGTTTGTTTTTAATCAACAAACCAAAGATAAACTTACTGATTAGAAACAAACAGGATTCAATTAAATATCAAGCTTGGCTTTACATTATTAATGACCAGAAAAAAACTAATTAATTAAAACAATTGCCTCCAACTATGAAAGTTTCTCCTTAAAAAAGTATTTGTTCAAACAACAAACAGCAGTGACATCTGGTGCACTGATAATGAAAGGCAACCAGGAACAGAACACAGACACCTACAACAACTGGCTCAAAAGTTCAAGTAAATTGCTGGATAGGCTAGATTCTGTATGAGGGCATACCAAACTTCACATGAAAAAAAATAATGGTTAGTCAACATATTAGCAACACTGGACATAAACAGTTAAAACCAATTCATAAAATGGTGGAGAATAAACTGTTTATTGCAGTGACAGATAGGTTGGCAGCAGGACCAAATAACAAACCATGTAGATTTGGGTGGACTTTCCATCTAGATCACAGTCCAGCCATCTAGCGTGGAGTTTTGAGCACATTCAAACCAATTACCAATTCATGTAGGAGATAAAATAAGAGTACGTCTAGTAAGTTAGAATCACTTCATAGCAGTACAAAAATTGACAGTAATATATATAATATCATCAGCACTCTAATGTACCAAAGGAGAAACTCATGATAAAAGCATGTGGCACCCTTGTAGAATATACCAGATTTCAGAATTGGAGAGTTTCTGTTGCATTAAAAAAAGAAAAAGAAAGAAAGAAAGAATGTGTACCAAAGATGCAATTCAAGATCATGCCTCGACTTACCAGTTATAGCTGCCAACGATGAACCTCCACAGGTGACATGAATGGCATGCTGATCAGCTAAAGCATCAATCACTGCTGGTATTTTCTGACATTGAATTGAAGAATGGCCCAGCTGACAATGTCCATCAAACCCCCACGAAAGTACTTGACCTTCATCTGATAACACAAACAAGAATCAGAAATAGTTGAAAAGGCTACGCAATCTATAAAGAGGAGGAAAGAATAAAGAAGAAAAGGGAACGAGAGTTGCAGTTGCTGCTGTAACCATGACGTTCTGGAGTCACTTTACCAGTCAAGGCAAGACAGTGATATCCACCACCTGCTATCTGAATGATACAAACATCTTTGAGGCTAGGAATTTTTTTTGGTCTCCAAGCACTGACCCTGTCACCTCTTCCAAGTTCATAGACACTTTATTTATGTTGTTTTTGTTCCAGCAATAATGGATGTTCAGTCAATGTTGAAAACATGACAAAATGCATCAGCTGTCACACGATGAGACATGATTTTCATTTACATTGCATAGCCATCCACTACCATAGCAAATTCACAGAACAAACCTTTACGTAATAACAGTGCCCATAAAAAAATTGTGCTTTTGTGACAGAGGAAACTATCCACTCCACTCAAGCATTCACAGAAAGTGCCTAGTACAGTAATTGATGTTGTCTATGAGCAGCCAGGATTTTAACACACTCCAAGGACAGGAAAGTGCATAAATAAAACTCTGTAAGAACATATAATTGGTGCTAATGGAAAACAAGATGAGGGGCATTCTCCTGCACGGTTTTAGCCATGTGCAACATAGGCAGCAATAAAATGGAATGACAGAATTTAATTCAGTGTAAGTTAACACAGAATCGCAAGGAAGGCCAAAATTACAAATGTAATAAAGTAGAAGCAGTGAGAAACATAAAATTTTGCACATCCCTAGATAACCTGAATGGCAAAGGACAGTTCATGTAACAGCCTAAGATGGCAGCAGCCCTTTTGAATTAACCCGAGAAGCATGAGACCACATGACTAAAGCTGGAGTGCCATCCTTTGTCTCAAGTCTTACAAATGCAAGATTTTCAGTAGATAATTCATAGGTTGTTCGACTAAACTAAAAAATATATATTATTCTTTTTTCTTTCCTCCAAACACTAGACAACAATTAGTGCATGATATTGCTCCATAAAGCTCCTTCGCTACATTTTGAAAAATAAAACCTATACTAGCATCTAAGCAGGAATATAGAAGAGAGAGAACATCCTGCAAACAAAAGTACCATCCTCACCTCCCCAATTCCAAACCTGCCCCTCCTCTGCCAGCACCATTCTGAAAAAATCATCGCAAGACACAGCAGCCACAGGCACCGGAAATGCCTTTACTTTGCAGAGTATACTAAGTCAACCCCCTTCATTTGGACCCTGACCAGGGCCAAGGCCTAATCTGCCATCTCCTTCTTCTCAACCCGAGGTATAAACTTCCCCTGTTTCCATAGTAGGAACCAGATGAGTGACAGCAAGCAAAAGACAAAATATGAACTAATGTACGAGGAAGTCTATACATGGCCAGGTATGAGGAAGTTTGATTAAGTAATCCTTTACGGATTGGTAGTAACTCCTTGATCTCCTCGTGCATTTTCTCTTCATAAGAAAAACAATTGAATTCCCAATTACAACAAGGGAATGACATCTCAAATAGATTAATGAAAAGATTGCATTGCTAAAGGGAAAGAACTATGTTCACACACGTGCACCAAAAAGTCATCAAAGATATATCCATTAATCATTACTATCATATAGAGTTGAACTTCCCAATCCTGTATCAGTTGTTGATAACATTGTAAGGTGATCCAAAACTTTAGGATTTAGATAGAGAAGTGGACATGGGCTCATGGCAGGGTTAAACACAGAATCCCCAAGTAAAGCAGCATAAAAGCCAACCAATCGGTTGCAATTTGCAAACAGGTAAAAGATACGTGGAAAATGTATCTCCTAAGCATGTATAAACTGCAATTGAGATGTACAAAAGGTTGCTACTTGTTTGCATAAATCAAGAAAAGATTGAATACCCGAGGCAGTGATGGCAGAAGAATGTATGCCAGTAGTGGAAATGTGGCGTGTTTTTCCATCCCAAGAACCTTCCACCAGTCTAGGGAACAGTTCTCTATGATACATGCCCCAATGCACCGAAACCGCCATAGCCCCTGCAAACTTTATGTCAGAAAGACATCCTTAATGTGCTTCTTTATCTCAGAATCATTTTGAAGGAAAAAATATTGCAACGGAAGGAAATAGATGGAGGGATGTAGTAATAACCATGCAAAAATCTGGCCAGTGGAAGTGAGGGCAACAGAACGAATGCCACCCAAAGCAATAGAGTGAACGGAATCCAAAAAAGGGTTTGGAGTAGGATGAAAAGCAGGATTCTCATGTACAAAGCCAAGACGGCCTCCATCCCCTTTGCCCCGTATCCAAAAAAGACCATCAGCAAGAATTGCCGAGTGAAACAGAAATGCCCACCACAATCACTCCCTATTTGTTGCCATTATCAACAAGATGGCCAGTGGTTGGAGAAAGAGTGAAAGAGTAAGGCAGTAGCTGGAGATGGGTAGAGCCTTATTTATTCGATGCCACCAACAAGTTGATCAGAGGCGCCTCTGCCTAGGAAAAGAGCTCTGACAGGCACTTTGCTTGCGGTGGATATTGAGGAGAAGTGGCGGTGGATAGTGAGGATTTGCCGTACAAGACAACTATGCTGCAGCATCATCATACGATGATAACTTTCACTTTACTACAGTTGCCTTACAAGACAACTATGCAGCAACAGCAGCAGCATCATATCATCACTTTCATTTTACTCCTGCTACTGATGTTGCTGTCTCTATCATAACGTTGGTTGTTTTCTGCTGATTTTGATTGCTGATGAACTTGTCATCGTGATACAACCGCATTTTTAAAAAAAAAAATGATTTTTTTTTATGAACATTTATATTATTAAATAAAATATAATTAAAAAAAATCAAAGTGATTGAGTTAAACCGAGTCTATAACGGGTGTGTATTTAAAAGGGATTAATCCGAGTAAATCTATTATTTTGTTGTCAAGATATTAGTAAAAAAAAATAGCATTTTGATTTATTTTTTAAAAAATTTCTTACTGTTTGAAAACGTGTTAACATTGTATGCACGTACTTTTACAAAACTTTTTTTACATGGTAAAAGGTAGTTCGCGGCAACCTTTCTAGTGTTTTACTAATAAAGGGGTGACAATGATATTGTCCCCATATTATATGTTGGGGTTAAATTGAAATTTATAAAATCCTTGATATTTTTAAGGAAAAAGAACGAGAGAAAAAGGAGTCGGTTCGATCAGGGATCGAACCGGCATCGAATCAGACAGCCGGCGGACACTTTGTTTTGTCCCCAGCAGCAGCGAAGCCAGCACAGGCATAGCGAGGCATCCTCATATAGCATCTGCAAGCATTGAGAGCAAAGAGAGAAGAAGGGAAATGGAGATGGAGCAGCTACTGAGCATGGGTTTTCCTAGTGAATTGGCTGCTCAAGCTCTGGCCGCCACCGGTGGCAAATCAACAGTGAAAGCCACCGAGTGGATTCTCTCCCAAACATCTCATCCTCATCCCAATAATAGCCCAAATGGATCATCATTCCAGCAGCCAAAACTAGACCGCTTCTTTCATTTCCCATCATCAAAACCAAAACAAGAACCCTCCTCCCCTTCCAATTCCCCCACCCAAATAACCACCGCACCACCACCACCACCACCACTACCTCATCATCAACTACTATCAACCCAAACTCCTCCCCCTTCTAAACGCCCCAAAGTATTCGCTCCATCACCCCCCTCAAATCCACATAATCATACTATCAGCAATGATGAGCCCTTGTCCGAACGCATGCGGCCTCGCACCATTGATGATGTTATCGGCCAGGACCTCCTTCTTTCCCAAAACTCCCTCCTCCGCTCTGCTATGCGTTGCAACCGCATCCCTTCTATCATCCTCTGGGGCCCACCTGGAACTGGTAAGACATCCATTGCTCGTGCCATTGTCACTTCTGCTAACTCTCAGGGCTCTTCCTCCTACCGTTTTGTCTCTTTGTCTGCTGTTACTTGTGGGGTTAAGGATGTTAGGGATGCTTTTGAGGATGCTAGGAAATTTAAACTCAAGAATACTAAAAGGACTGTTCTTTTTCTTGATGAGGTTCATAGGTTTAACAAGTCCCAGCAGGATTCTTTCTTGCCTGTTATTGAAGATGGTACCATTGTGTTTATCGGGGCCACTACTGAGAATCCTTCTTTTCATTTGGTTACGCCATTGCTTTCTCGCTGTAGGGTTCTCACGCTTAGCCCTTTAAAGCCTCACCATGTTCAAACCATTTTGATGCGGGCGGTGAATGATCCTGACAAGGGATTGTCCAAGAGCTTAGGGAGTTTGGGAGTAGATGTGAGTGAGGATGCTGTTGAATTTTTATCCACGAATTGCGATGGTGATGCACGGGTGGCGTTGAATGCCTTGGAAATTTCTGCTGCAACTGCAGCTGCCCGAGTGGGAAGTGAGGGGGATTTGAGGTTGGCTAGTGTTGCATTGGATGATGCCAAGGAGGCGCTTCAGAGCAAGCATCTTGCTTATGATAGAGCAGGGGAAGAGCATTACAATCTCATCAGTGCACTTCACAAGTCTATGAGAGGAAGTGATGCAGATGCATCCATTTATTGGTTGGTGAGGATGTTGGAAGGAGGCGAACAGCCTCTTTATATTGCGAGGCGTTTGGTAAGGTTTGCAAGTGAGGATGTTGGCCTGGCTGATCCTTTAGCACTTAACCAGGCTGTTGCTTGCTACCAAGCTTGCCATTTCTTGGGCATGCCTGAGTGCAATGTGATTCTTGCTCAATGTGTAGCTTACTTGGCTTTGGCTCCAAAATCCATTTCTGTCTATCGAGCAATGGGGGCTGCACAGAAGGTTGTTAGAGAATCTGTTGGACAAAACGAGGGAGTGCCGCTTCATTTGAGAAACGCACCTACCAAGTTAATGAAAGAGCTTGGGTATGGGAAGGACTATATCTACACTCCTGATAACCCCACCGCAAACCAGAGCTTTTTACCACCTTCACTCCAGGGCTACAAGTTCCTTGATTGGCCAGCCAATAATACCGGTAATGGATAAGAAATTATTTGATCACCACCGTAGATTTTGGAAGCCAGCAGCCAATGACCATTAGGAGCTAGTTCTGTTTTTGGTTGTGGGTGTGTGCTTGGTAGTTTTTGCTATAAAACTCTGCTGCTGTTTTGTTAGTATTCCGAAGCCATGATATTTTTGGAACTGTTAGAGACATGGCTTAGAAGAGCATGGGAAAATCCAATGTACTTGATGATCTTAAACTATGAAAAGATCAAGGTTCTGCTTAGAGTGATTCCTGGAGTTATTCAGTTATGTTTTTCTGTTTGCTGCTTGGAGGTTCTATAGCTGACGTTTCCATTTTAGATTTCCTAAAATAGAGGAGTGGCAAGGAAGCAAGTCAGCAACTATGCACATAGCATTAGACAACTCTTGTGAGTTATTAAATGTGTAGAAGCTGAAGCACAGGTGTTAATGAATCATCCCATTGCAGTACTGCATCCTCCTTTTCTATCGATTATCATTAATCTCCATTTTGATGTGCTGAATCTTTTTTTTCTTCTTTGGGAAATTTGCAGAGGAGTTCCTGATAATGTTTCAAGGAATAGTTGGTCGATGTTAAGAGCTTTAGGGCATGCTGAGATTGCATCTTCATTCTGGTAAAATTTGTACTCTCTTTTGGGACAGAACATCTTCATTTTTCACAGAGAGTTGAGTATAACTCCCGAGTTTTGGTATATCCAGAGACATGATAAATAGAAACAACGACGCCATCTCCCATCTTAGGGGTTCAATTCCAAACTCAATCCTCTTAGTAAATTCAACTCCAGTTAATTTTGTTTTTTACGAGTTCCAATATGGAGAAAGAAAAACGAAATCAGAAAGATTGGGATTGAAATGCATATTATAGATCCTCTTATTAACTTCCATCGTCGATAGATTACACAACTGGATGCTAAGTTCTAATTCCGGCAGCAAAACCACTTTGCTAAACAAAATACAAGCTTACAAGAAATGAGAAGGGAGGAAACAAATACGGGGAAAAAAAGGGGAAACCTCAAATGAAACATTTTTTAAAAGAAAAGACAAATTAGATCCATTCTTTTGGGTTGATGCAAGCATCTAATAACTTCCACTCCTCACTTCCCTCTTCAGGTTTCTGCATAGAAACAAGGAAGCCTCTTGCCGTCAGTTCATAATCTTATACTCCCTAATCATGCATATCAAATAGTTGCGCACAAAAGTTCTTGGAAACTTACATGATCATATTCCCATCGTGCAGATAGTGGCAGAGAAACAAGAATGCTTTCAATACGACCTCCTGTCTTCAATCCAAATGTCGTACCCCGATCATAAACCTATGGGGAAAAAAGCAAGTGAGAGAACATCTAAGGCTCGATATAAAGAGCTTTTTATGTTAAAATTTATGTCTAGATTCTCCAGAACTAGTTTTGGTACCAAGTTGAATTCTACGTAGCGTCCTCTTCGCAGTTGTTGCCATGCTTTGTGATGATCTGTGAATGGTGTATCCTTCCTTTTCTCTATAATGGGAATGTATGCAGGTACCACAGAATTTGCACACTCTGGAGTTCATAAAAACATTGCATAAATTAGTAAAATTGGAATTCACGAGAACTAGGACTTTTTTCTTGATAAAACCACAAAGACATGTTAGCATTGCAAAATACCAGTGGCGAAGGATAGAAGCATCTCCTGATCATAGTCATTTAGATCATCAAAAAAGATTCCTCCAAGCCCTCGTCTCTCACCTCGGTGCTGCACACAGCATCAATAGTCAATATGAGCCCAAATACATAAGGTCATTATAAAACAAGTCTGTTCCAGCTTCTTAGTCTACTTCAGCAGAAGATTAATACAACCTTATATGTTGTGCAGCCTTTTAGCAGAAAGAAGGAAAAAAAATGCACAGCAAGGTTATAGATACAAATTCATGGCCTGCAGGAGCTAAACTCTAGTCCAACCACTTTCATCAGCAGACTCAAAATCAATCTATCAATCAGGTATCCATTACAAAGAAGTCTAGAAAAAGCCATTTAAGCAGTTTGGCTATTCAGACAAGGAACTGCCACAGCACTTCAAGCATCAATGGCAGGAAATTTTCCTTTCAAGTTTGAAACAGCCCCATAAATGAACAAGTCTGAAACAATAGCTGTTAAAGCTATGCTTTATTCTCTTATCCAACCAGACCTGTCCGTTTCATTCCACCTCATAGTTTACAAGTTCAAAATGCACAAGTTAAATGTGTGAGAAAACAGTAGCCTCAGCAGATCCAGTGGCACACAAACAGTTAACTCCCCCCTCTCCCTTTTGTGCATGCAAACAGTTAAATTTTTTCCCCCTTTTGTGTAGGGTGATGGGGGAATGGGGGGTAATTGCAACGAGCCAGCAAAACTGAAATAAGGAAAATATTGCAAACATAAACTTCAAGAACCAGAAAACCATGCATCAAGAGAAATGCACCATAGTACTATAAGTTAAGCACCTAAAACAGACACGTACCTTGATATAGAAATAGTCATCGCACCATTTTTTGAACCGTGGATAAAAGGTAGGATCAAATTTGTCACAGGCCTTTTTTTGAGCCTACAAACGTATGGTAAAATTTAGAAACGTAACAGACAAATTAAATCACCAAATAAGTAAGACAGAAATGAAACTAGGTATTTCACTTATCCATATCACAATGCAGACCATTGGAAGCAAGATATGATATCATAAATAGAACCAGCAATGCAAAATTGATCATTTATTTACCGAATGGAAATGCTTAACATCCTCATCAAAGATATAAGCAGGAGTCAAATCAGTCCCGCCACCAAACCACCACTGCCTAGGTGCCCCAGGGACATCTTCACATAAAGCCAACAAGAAAACCAGTTTGACATTAGTCCAAACTAGTAAATGTTTTCCAATTCATTCTTCTAAGAACACCAACAATAGAACAAAAAACAAAGGGCCAAAAAGGGTAACATTTGCAATCCAATTCAAGAACAAAAGGGTAACTTTTGCAATCCAATACAAGAACAACGGAGCATGGAGACGAAATGTCAGAGCATTGGGCTTAAGTAATACCTTGAGGAGCATCCGTCTCGAAGTATCGATAATTGAAATGCAAAGTAGGCGCAAATGGGTTCTTGGGGTGCAAAACCTGAGAAAAAACTAATAAATGATGTTAATAAAACAGTAATACCGATGAAAAAAAATTGAAATTGGAATGGAGAAAGAAATTACAGAGCTGATGCCAGCAGCGAAAAAAGGAACAGGTCCAGGCTTTTGATCAGCAGGAGCAGCCTTAGCAGCCCTATAAGCTTCAGGAGGCATGACTCCATAAACAACAGAGACATTAACCCCAGCTTTCTCCCAAACGGCACCGTCCTGCAAGACCCTGCTGATACCTCCTCCACCTCCCGGTCTGGACCAGACATCCTCCTTGAACTTGCCTCCTTTATCAACAGCCTCGATGGCAGCACAAACGCTATCCTGGGCTTCCCTGATCATCTTCTCGAAGCGGGCCCTCACGTCAGCCCCTTCTGATTCACGAAGAAATGTAATGGGCCGCTCTGTCTCCGGGGTTTCTTTCTCGATGGAGACTGCAGATCGAGTCATGTTGGGTTTGTTGGGTTTGAAGCGTAATGATGAGAATTTCTTGGTACATGGATGGAAATAACAGCTAGTAGGCGAAGGAGTTGAAGTGAAAGAAGAGGAGGGGGAGGGAGGGATTGGAAAGAGATAATTGAGAGAAGAAGACGCGGAGAGAGTAGCTGTTGGAGGCATTTTTTGAGTTCTTCAAACTGCTACAACTCTTCTTCTTCTTCTTCTTCTTCTTCTTCTACTGATGCTGCTGCTGTGCTGACCGGTTGGAGATATAAAGGGCGACAGCTGGGAAGAAGAACCGGAGAAAGGAGACTGGAAATCTGGAAATGAGATAAGGCTTGTTTTTTTCCCATTGGTCTCTCCCTTCCTGTGGTTTTTTACCCAAGACCAAAAACGGTTTTATTGACTTACTAGTATTTTCTTTTTTTTTAATTAAAGGTATCATCAGATTAATATTAATTGAGATTAAATTTTGTTTTTAAATAATTTTAAATGTACACATTTTATATCAATCCAACATACATGGTTATTTTTTTTTTCAGATGATAAAATGAAATTTTAAACACAACAACTATTTAAATTCTATTTATTATTACAAAAAAACTCAATTCAACAACTGAGTAGGTTAATTTGATTTAATTTTTTATTTAAGATTTAATTTAAATTAGATTTGATACTGAATTAAATTGGAAGTTAATTTTATTATATTTAGTTAACCTAACATTTGAACTCATCATCCAAGATAATTTGATTTTAAAAAATTATTTTTAATTATTTAAAAAATTATTTACCTGTTGGTTGACTTTGGTTGAGCTACAGGTTGGCACGGGACAGTTTGAATGTTAATAAATTAAAATCAAATATAAGTTTTGAATTATTTTAAAGATGTAATTCCATGACAATGTGATATTCATACCAATAACCACTGACTTCATCGAAGAAAGAAGCACGTTTTATTGACAATCGGACCAATTTCTTTGAGTTTTCTAGCCAACTATGCCATGAAACGAACACGTGTCGAGTGGGGGCGGATTTTGGTTGCCCACAGTTTTCAGATTTTCATTTATAAATGTGATTTGTGGAGTAAATTAACAATTTTGAAGAAATCAAAACCATGGGAAGGGATGGACTGGTGCATGTCTAACTATATATTATAATATAGCCTCGTACTGTATTGGTAGCCAGCGCTACACTATATTTAATATAGAAAAGAAACTTTCAAGTATTGTTTATGTTTTTTTTTTTAGTAAAAAAATATTATATAGAAGGTTGATATAATATAACATAATTAAATTGACATGTTGAAAAAAAACATAATTTTTAATAAAAAAAAAAACATAGATATAAAGTGTTTTGCTCGAAGATCGACCCAAACCCCGTAAGTAATTTGCAATTGAAAAGGTTGGACCAAATTATTTTATATGTGTTTTATATTGTGGTAGTTTTTGTGTTTGTAATTAAAAAAATTATGATTTTTAAAAAAAAATATATTTAGTTAAAATTGATGTGTGAAGAATTTTTGTGTGTAAAATAAATAAAACACATTTTATTTTAAATTTTATAAAACTAAGGTTTGAAATGCAATGGCATAGCATGTAAGGTCAGTGCAAAAAATATAAGTAATTTAGCTTACCAAATAATTTTTTCCATATAGCTAGGCAAAAAAATAAAAACCACCATAATACCATACAATTTCTTCATCTTCATTTCTGTTTGGGCTATTCTTTGTTGGTTGAACTACAATAAGCCTATGCGCGTCGGGCCATTATTAGGGTTTGTTAGAGATTGCAATAAAAATTGTAGTTTAAAGTATTTTTTGTTTGGAAATATATTAAATTATTTTATTATTTTTTTAGAATTATATTTTGAATATCAGCATATTAAAACGATCTAAAAACATAAAAAATTAAATTTAAAAAAAAAATTAAAATTTAAAAGAACGTGATTTGTACCGTGTTTCTAAACAATATCTAAAAAAAAAAATCAAGGACAATAGTTTTACCTAAACTGGATTAATAATTGTTGAAATCGATGCAAATAAGTTGGATATTTTATAGATAGCTACTGTAGATAAAATCTGAAATGATAAAGTTGAGTTTTAGATAAATAATAGATATTGTTCTACTCAATTCAAAACTTGCCCTGTATTGTATCCAAAATTTATTTGTGTTCATAAAATTAATAAAACATATTTCTCCCATTATCTATATATGGAGAGAGTGTAAACTTTAAGGAGGGTTCTTTCTTTTTCATTGTCATATATAGTATTTGAAAGGGTAATAATGGTTATTTTTTAAAGTAGTTTTTGTTTTAAAATATGTTAAAATAATATATTTTAAAAAAAATTATTTTTAACATTAATTCATTAAAACAATCTAAAAATATATAAAAAATAAATAAATTTAAATGTCTTACATACCCTAATCTCAAAAATAATCATCTATCACATTGAAGAAAGATTTCGCGCCAGCCAACACTTGAACACGCAAACCTAAAGTTGTCCCACGTGCTAACCAACTCCATGAAGTTGTTGTAGCATGATTAAAAAATATTTCAAGGTGCTTAAGAAACTCCATTTCTTTTAGGCCGTGTTTGATTGCAGGAAAGTGAATTCCTGGAATTCACTTTCCTGCTTTTCCCTATGTATAAAGGAAAATAATAAAAGGAAACTGAATTCCATCCCCCTAGAATTAATAACGTGCTCGAAGGAAAGTGTTTTCCTTCTGTTAGAAAAGGAAAAAACATTTTCCTTTCGGCGTGCGCCTTCACTTGCTACAGTGGCAAGCCACTTGCCACAGTTGTTATAATTCACTTGCTACTGTAGCAAGTGAATTATAATTCACTTGCACTGTAGCAAGTGATATAATTCACTTGCCACTTGTCAAGTGAATTATAATTTGCTTTGGTTTTTTGATTAAATCAAAGTTTAATTAATTCATCAAACTCATTAATTCTTCAATTAAACTCTTGATTTCATTAATTAAAATAATCTAAATTTTAATTAAATCAATTCTCCAGTTAAACCCTTGATTTAATTAATTAAACTAGTCAAGAGTTTAATTAAATCTTTAAACTTCCAATCATGTTGCCCTTAACCCAAATTTTAATTAATCCTTCATTCATCATCTTTTTTTAAATAATAAAAATAAAAAGGTCAAAAATTGGGTTATGACAATTGTAAGTGATTAAATATTTTATATTAAATATTTTATATATATTAGATAAACTTGAAAAAAAATTTAATTCATTAATAAATTATTTTCCAGTTCATTTTCCATAACACAACCAAACACTGTAAAGTATTTTCCAGTTCATTTTCCATAACACTACCAAACATCGGAAAATACTTTCTCGGAATTCACTTTCCAGGAATTTACTTTCCCCGAATTCACTTTCCAAAAGGAAACTACTTTCCTGCAAACAAACGGAGCCTTAGATTCTAAGTATAATTAGAGGATTTATTTGATTACTTTTCCTTTTTGTACCCTTTTTTGCTCTCTCGTAGTCCTTTGTTTTCACTATCTTCTAAATAGAATCTGTTGAGAAGTTAAAACATAGATTATATTTTGAGTATGTGGTTAGATTTTTGAGAGCATTTAGAAACACGAGCCAACCCATATTTTTAAAAAATTCAAATTATTTTTTGTTAAGAATTAATTTTTTATGTTTTGAATTGTTTTAATGTGTTGATTTTAAAAATAATTTTAAAAAAATAAAAAATATTATTTTAATATATTTCAACATAAAATACATTTTAAAAAATAATTACAACCTCACTCTCCAACAGCCCCAACTAAAACTCCGCAACACTTATTTTTTCTTTGGTTAAGCCGAAGTCTCGTGTCCCTTTCTTCCCATGATTGCTTTCTTTTCTTTTCCCAAGTTCCCATTCAATGCGTGGCTCGATTTTGTACAATCCCCGAATGCCCTTTGCTGCTAAAATGCTTGTGTCTTCTTCATTTCTGGTTTGATTTAACAAATCAATAAACGAGGAGATTTGTTGAGCCCCATGCGTACTTGGCTTGAATCTAGGTTAGTGATCAAAGGATATGAAGGGTGTGTTTGGTATTGCGGTAGTTATTGTAGTTGTGATTTTGAAAAAATTATTTTATAAAAAGTGCTTTTAGTTGAGGTTGGTTTGAAAAAACAAGTGTTTGGTTAAAACTGTGGTTGAAATTGAGGTTGAAAAAAAAGTAGTTTAATGTGTTTGGTTAAAAATGCTTTTAAAATTGAGATTATAAAATAATTTTAAAAAATATATAGTAATATTGATGATTTTTAATTTAAATATTGTAAATTTAACTATTACCATTACATCATGAAATAAATCATACTTACTTAATATAAAATATTTTTTATTATTCCATGAAAATATCTACCAATTTCAGTACATATGAAATACATCCAATAAAAATTATAGTTTCCATGATTATTTTAGCATATAATAAAATTAGATTAAATATTAACATGTATAAAATTTACTCTAATTTAAAAAAAAATGTTAAAAAAATTAACACACTTAAAAAAAAAAAAAAAAAAGTGTTCACGCAGTGCAGTGAACAGTGCAAGAGAATTACATGAACAGTGCAAGAAAAGCAGGAAAAACTTGCTTGCTAAAAACCGCAGGTTGAACATCAATTTTTTGTGAGTCCCATGGCTAAAGCACAGCTGCTGAAGATAACCAAACACCATGTTACTGCGTTTGAAGAAAAAAGCAGAAGCTAACGCAGAGCCAAACAGAGTTGAAGAGAGGAGAGGTTTTCGTGTTCTAAAACGGGCATGATTCCAGTGTTTAGTGTCTTCACTGATCTGTTCATGCTTGGTTGGCTATTGATTCTTTTTCGTTTCACTATTTTCAAGGGAATATTTAGAATGTAATTGCGGTAATTTTTTAAAGTATTTTTAATTAAAAAATATATTAAAATAATATTTTTTATTTTTTTAAATTATTTTTTAATATCATTATATCAAAGTGATTTAAAACAAAAAAAAAATAATTTAAAGAAAAGAAAATAATTAAAAAAAAAAACATTTTTGAAATATAAAAATAAACATGCTCTTTTATTTAATAATTATATCGATAAATCTCAGTTAAGTAGCTTTCATGTACACTTGATGTGTTGATTACATCTTTAATAGCTAGAAACAAATGACATTCGATTCAAACTCCAAATGAACAACCATGCTATTCTTGCTCTCTGTTATTTTTATTTGTAGAGAGAAATATTTAGGCAATTTTCGTTGATGTAACCTGCTACCTTGAGTTAGAATGATTTTCTCGATATTTTATAATAATTTAAAGACACGATCGATGCAATAAAAAAGGCAGCATTAATGGACACAATCCATAAATATACGAGGATAAATAAACAATTCGTCTTGTCAAATGTTATTTAATGTATGCTTGTAGTTTAAATATTGTATTCATTTGGTTTGGTCTTTGTTTGATTTGGATTTGAGGATGAGGTGGAGCTTCTTTTTTTTTCAAAAAAAAAAATGAAAAAAAAAAAGACATGAGTTACTCACACCATCAGCAAAAAAATTTTAAAAGTGGACTTCTTGGAGTTTAGTTGTAGTTATTTTTTAAAATGTTTTTTATATCAAAATATATTAAAATAATATATTTTTTTATTTTTTAAAAAATTATTTTTAAAATTAATGCATCAAAACGATAAAAAACATACAAAAAAATAATTTTTAATCAAAAATTAAAATTTTTAAAAACACAGGTATAATCATATTTCAAAATGCTCACTAAATAAGTCACGGGTAATGTCTAGCTTTGAGTAGAATTAGTCCAACTCTACTAAAATTCAATCACACCTAAACTTATATTTTTATAAAAGTAAATAGGAGTGCTTCATTTTATTATACAAAATTATTATACTTGCGAGTATTAGATGTTTGTGTGTGTGTGAATATATGTATATATATTAAATACATACTTATTAACATTTATTTATTTTTTAGATTTTATTGCTTATTATTTGGTGTAAATAAAATACGTGTAATTAACCTTTTAATATTCCAATACCAATACCCTATTTAAGTGTACTCTAAACTAAGGTCCAAACTTAGAAAACTATTACTTGAATATCTATTTATAATGATTAATTTAGATTAGAAAAAAAATTAATAAAAAAATCAAAACTTAAAATCAAAGAGAATAAGCTAAAAAACTAGTGTTAATAAAGGTAAAAAAAACCCTGGAAAATCTTGTTCAAAATTGTCCATAGAAAACTACCAAACACTCTTGCTTCAACTATATTTTACAGAGCGAGTTTTGGAATAAAAAATTGATATAGAATTAATTATAGTTATCACTATAATAAATTTCTTTTGTTGTCGGACTTAATTACTTGTTATAAAATAATATTAAATTTGATAATTTTTACTTTAAAATTTGACTTTTTTAATTAAAAAACTGTTTAAATTTAAAAAGAATATGACTAACTAATCAAACTTTTTAATTGGCAAAAAATAATTCTCCCTGGGCAAAGAATTATAAACTCAAGCACAAAATATATTGATAAAAAATGTTTTTACATTAAATCAAAACTTAAGCCCGACTAAAGCAATGTAAACTCGGCTTAATCTCAGAGCTCATTTTGCTTATGTTTTATACTTTTATCCCCTCCGGAAACTTGAGTGACTTTTGAGCCAAATCTCAACTCTTCATCTTCTCGCCGTATAAACAATAAATAAAATATTATTGATGCATGGGGTATATAGGGTTTTGGGCTTTTCACTTTTGAGGTTTTATAAAAAAAATATGTTAATTAATAGTTTTTTTTTGAATAATTTTATTTTAATTCATAATTTATTTTAATCATGTTTATATTTTATATCAAGTGATGAATAATAATTTTTTAAAAAAATTATCACAATAGACTCTATTTTTAATTTGACCTCCAATATATTTATTAACCATGTTTTAAAACAAAAATTTCACACAGATCTAACTAGCCTTTGATCCTCTAAACTAGTCTTTCAATTCATTTTTATAATGAATTAACTAGCCTTTAATCCTCTAAACCATGTTGTTAATAGCTAACATTTTTTTTTTTTGTCTCATCTCAATAGATATTTATTAACTCCCATCATTTATACCTTCTTCTAGCACATATTAGAAAAACCCTTTAAACATTTATCCTTTAATATATTCAACTTAACGTGATGCGAACATGTAGAGTAAAGTTCCTTAAATCTGAATTTAAAATAAAAATCATTCAAAAAAATTAAAATTAGATTTAAAAATAACAAAAAGCCTAACATAACAATTACATGAGTCAAGACATCAAAATTATTACAGTAAAGACATTGATCGAATAATTATTTATTTACAGCAATCAACTCAAAATAATATCTGTGATGTTTTTTTTTTTTATATTAAATTTGAAAATTTAAAATAAATATTTTGATATCTTTAATTTTAAATCTTTTTATATAATATGTTTGGACCGAATCAATATATTTTTTACGCCATGTAACTCTTCCTCGGCAAGCATTGGCAGAGTAACAGAGCAAGTATAAGAATTTATAGCATAGTAAAAACATGTTATTCGCTATTAAATTTATATGTTTTTTTTGATAACTGCATTTTTGCATTTTTGAAAGTACTTGCTAGCACTAGTATTTTTAAAATTTCTTATTCTTATATTTTTAGTTCGTGATTTATTAGAATTATTGTATTAAGGTTTTTATTCCAATAATTTTTATAATTTAATTTAAATAATTATTATGTCTGGATTTTCTTTTTTTTAAAAAAAATTAAATTTAGCTTTTTAAGATTTGTTTTTCCTGGACCTCTTGATTCATATACAATCGTCATCGATTTGAGTCCAAAAATTCTGGTAAACACAATCTATCTACTAGCTGGCTTGATAAGATGTGCATCGTTTCTTTGGGCTGTGAATAACAAAAACTTAGTTTATAGTATGGTAGGAAGATCGCACTAGCAACTACCAACTTAAAAAATTAAATAATTTTCTAAAGGTCAAAAGTGGTATTGATTTTCAGTTATAATCTTCAAGAATTTGCAATTATTTTTAGGTTTTATCAACCATGATGTCAAGTCATGTTGTTTGAAAAAAAAAATAAAATCAACATCACCTTTGATTTAAAAAATAAACATTAGTTGGAAGCTGTTGTGGTCAAATTGGAGGCTCGAGTAGATTCAATTGAAACATTTTTCTCAACTTATTTTATGATATTTGATAGAAAAAAAAATTATATTATGATTATTTTAAAATATACACGGTTTGTTTTTGTGTTTCAAAAACGTTTTTGAAAAAAATTAATTTTTTTTTTTTCTTTACTTCAAATTAATATTTTTTTAGATGTTTTCAAATCATTTTGATGTGCTGATGTCAAAAATAATTTTTTTAAAAATAAAAAATTATTTTAATGACATTTCTGAGTAAAAAATAATTGCAATCACTCCTAAACATGCCTCATGGTTTGACCAATATTTAAGGAGGCCAGTTTATATTATGATATTCAATCAATAACCACATAAAAACGGTTTTATCATATATAATAATATCATATAAAAACATTTTTCAAAATACTTGAAATATTAATAATATAACCGTTAGATATAAAATTGAAAAATTAAAAAAAAATCCCCATCTAATGTACAAAAGATATAATTCCTTATAATTAATTATCAAATTTCAAAATTTAGATTAAATTATGAAAAATAAAACACCCAGTCAAATAAATAATATAAGCTTAATCTTAAAATCATAACCTAATCGGTCACTAAACATATTAAATATAATATCATCAAAATTATTGTAAATGCATCTATAGTTTCTAGACCTGACTCGGTGGTCGGCCCGATCTAAAACCCGGGTTTCGTGTTTTGACCAGGTCACCGGGTTGCTTGGATTAATTCTTATTTTTTTAAAAAATCAAAACGACATTATTTTAGTAAAAAAAATATAAGTCAATAGGTTTTAACCGAGTTTTTTTTTCCTCTATTTTTTCTTGAACTTAACCCGGTTTCAGTTTCAAATAGACCCGCTGGACCAGGCTGGGTTTCAAAACTTTGAATACACTAATCCAAAATATCCACAGTATATTTATAATCCAATCCGTCTAAAAGAGATATATATGTGTGTATAATATATATATATATATAACCTACAAAATGAAAAATAGAGAAAATACAAGATGGATTTAAAATTCTATAAATTAAATAGAAAAAGAATGCAAACTACTGTTGCTGAACCCAGTATATAATTGGTTTACTATAAAGTTTAAATGAGCTGATTAATTTAAGTAAATATATTTTTTTTTAAATTAAAGCAACTCTATTTTTTTTTTTTTAACACCCTGTCTAGATTAAAGACGTGTGGATTAGGTACCAGGCTAATCAGTCAGCCGAGCCGGTGACTGTTGCTAAGTGGAGTAATTCCTTTCCTTCGAAGCGAAAGAAAAAGAAAAAGAAAAGGAAAAAATAATAATTAAAGCAAGCAAGTCGCAGCCGAGTTGAAAGACGAGAAACTAGAAAAAAAAAAAAGGACTCATTTTGACTCTTGTACCCCTCCCTCTGTATTTTGCTGGCTCGCTCTGTACTCTTCGTCTCTTTCTTTAGCCTTCAGTCTTTTAGAGCAGAGTTAGTTGGTTATCTCAATCTCTATCTCAAGATCTCTCCTCTACGAGCTTACTCGATGCCGTTTCTAAGAACTCAACTCTTCTAGTGCACGAAATCGCTTCACATTTTGAGCTCTCTCCCCTTCTAGTCTCAGTCGCAGCACAGGTAAAAGCTCTGCATCTCTAGGTCTGAGCTTCTCCATCGCTGACGCATTCTCTTAAAATGCTGCACCGGACATGGTTGAAGTCGTTCGTCTCAGATCTAGCAAATATGTTAACAATAGACGGTGTTTTTTTTGTTTTTATTTTTTTGTCGGTTATTTAATTTAAAATGAATTTTGATTTTTATTTATGGCGTGTTTGGTAGAGATGGATAATAATAATAGTAACGGCAGCAGCGGAGGGCAGCGGTTCCGGAAAATACCTCGGCATTCTCAGCCCCTTTCTCATCTCAAGTTGGACCCGTTGGTGAGTTTTTTTAATTTATTTTATTTTAAAATAATTTAAATTTTAGTTGCATGAGTTATTTTATTAACTTTAATGATTAATTTGAACTTATTGCAAAATGTATGTTAAATTAAAGCTAATAAATGATGCAATGACAATAATGTAAGTTCATTTTGATTTTTGAATTGAAGGTGAAGAGTAAATATAATGTAGTAAGAACTGCTCTTATTTTTCCCTATCTAATTCATAACTCAAGCATTTTCCTTGTTTATGAGAGCGAGGGAGTTTGTTGAAAAGGTTTGGTATCGTTGGGTCCGCTCTCCGAGGGGGCGGTCATTTTTCTTACAGCTTATAGGTTTTTGTTGTCAATATCGAACACCAAAATGGAGAGGGGAAGCTCATTGCTGACAACCCTGACCATATTGTAACTCGGCGACCTTTAAAAATCTTGATAACTTCATCTGCTTGCTCATGTTAATAGCCTCAATTTCAATTTATCCACTCATTTCCTTAAAATTAATTGGAGCTACTGTCAGGGACTGTTTTTATTATGATTTTATCAGTCAATGTAGTGTGTGCAGATATGATCGTGTTGGAAAAAGTGAAGGCTCTTACTACTTTGTTGTTGTATTTTTTGTTTTTATTCTTCAGGTAGATGAAAATTTGGAGCAGTGGCCACATCTTAATGAACTTGTTCAATGTTATAGAACTGATTGGGTGAAGGATGAAAACAAGTATGGTCATTATGAAAGTATCTCTCCAGTATCTTTTCAAAACCAGATTTTTGAAGGTCCGGATACTGATCTCGAGACAGGTAAGGTTGACAAATTTTTTAGTGATTTTACTTAAGGGGAACAATTTACTGTTTAGTACACAAATCCTACTCTTGCATGCTAGCTAAGATTGGCATATAGGTAAAACATTGTTTCAGATGTTTGGATTCAAGGGATTTATCTGCCATGGAGTATTTTCTTGAGAATTGTTTTAGTTGTTTGGATTCAGAGGGATTTATTTCCTATGGAGTATTTCTCGAGAAACTTTATCTTTTCTTGACATATCTAGTTGGCAATTAAGTTAGCTCTAGCTGTTCATCGTGCATGTCAATTGGGAGAAATCTGAGTTTTTGTGATTTAGTTAGTATTGAATATCTTAAATATACATAGTTAGATGCTCAATGGTTTCAACTTCGCTTTGACCTTTGTACAGAACTGCATCTTGCCAATTCAAGACGAAACAAGGCTGAAGAGACCACCGATGATGACATCCCAAGTACTTCAGGAAGGCAATTTGTGGAGGCCGCCTTCCCTGACTCATCAAATTCTGTTGTTTCAAAGGTTGTACTGCTTGGAGCATTGGTTTTATTGAGATCGTAACTTCATTACATAATTCTACTAGTCTGGTACTTCATGAATCAGTTAGCTTCTTGGTTCTTTAACGTTTGCCTCCAATAACTCACTTCTAGTTCCCCTCATGATTGTTTTAATGATGTACTTGCAGCATTTTGGTGAATCTCCTCTCCCTGCATATGAACCAGCTTTTGATTGGGATAATGAGAGGTCGATGATATTTGGCCAAAGGATTCCTGAAACTCCATTGCCACAGTATGACAGGTTTTAAATTGTTATTGCTGAAAAGTTTGGTATTAGTATTGTGGTTCACTATCAATTTATTTGTTATGCTTTATCTCTGATTATTTTTTGTTTTTCCTGGGGGGATCCTGGTGGGGCTGGCCATAGTGGATTGAAGATCTCTGTGAAAGTACTGTCCCTATCATTTCAAGCAGGATTAGCTGGTGGGTGTGCAGCTTTTATTATCAGTTTTATACCATTGATAACATTTCTCTTCCCAAGCTCTTTCTATATGCAACAACTGGTTAAAAATTGACTTGGACATGAAATGACAATTTTTTGTTTTGTTTTATATCCTATCTTCACATTTTTCTAGTTCAAGTCATGTCCACCAAGAGGTGAAACTATGGATCTGTCACCTGCTAGGCTTATGTTAATTGTAAATAAGCTACAATTTTTAACTGTCTAAACAAACTCCTCTGGCATGGTAAATACTTTTGAACTTAAAAAATCCTGTAGCTCTAATCAATTTTTTTTTTCAATGCAAAACATTTTACACTGTAATAAAGGAATCTTAATTATGCTGTTTCATAAAATATATTTAATTGAATATTTCTGACTTAGAGTTCTGTGTCTTTCATTCTCAGAGCCATTTTATGGTACAATTTGCATATATAATAAGGAGAGAAGAGAAAAGTTGTCCGAGGATTTTTATTTTTCTGTGGTGCCAACAGACACTCAAGATGTAAGCTATAATAATAATTTAGAAGCTCCTTTTCAATTTAAATTTTTATTATGTCATTGGTATTGTTATTTTAAGCAGTTTTCTTGTAGATTATATAGAAGGAAATTTAATGGTCCTGTTCCTGTTATTGCCAGGCAAAAATTTCTCATGATCCCCGTGGAATTTTCTATTTAGATGCTCCTTCATCATCAATATGTTTGCTCATCCAACTAGAGAAGCCTGCCACAGAAGAAGGCGGGGTCACTGCCTCTGTTTATTCACGTAAAGAACCTGTATGTCTTTTAAGTCTTGATGTTATTGTTTTTTATGTTCATTTAATGGACTGAAAATTGCAATGTTGTTTCCTTGTTAGCAAGTTGCTTATATGCCACTAGCTTTTAAACAGTATTTCCCTTTTCATTCGTGATTGATGTAAGTTATGCAATGAACTACCATATAATACGTGGGGCCTTAATGTTACATATAAGATAGGTGTGCCTAGCTTGGTGTTTCAATGATATAATGGCTAACTGATTTAAATCAAACCTAAAAAATTCTTCCCTTTTTCAATTGTTTTCTTTAGTTATTGGGTAATTTTTTAGAGTCCTTGAGATTTTATTGTGGTTTAACTTCAGTCCTTGTTCTCCTAAAAACTAACAAAATAGTCTTTGTAACACATTGGGGGCGAGGAAAGAGAGAAAATGGAGTATGGAGGGAGTTTCATCCCATCATAAGATTATAATGTTTTTTTATATTTGTGGGACTAATCTTGTC
The DNA here is from genome assembly GCF_005239225.2 of Populus alba. NCBI lineage: Eukaryota > Viridiplantae > Streptophyta > Magnoliopsida > Malpighiales > Salicaceae > Populus > Populus alba. Next base: position 1,208,799 of record NC_133294.1, on the reverse strand, counting down.
ATCCTCTGAAGGCCTTTCTCCATGGTTTTTTAGTTTTTAATCTTCAAACATACTTAACCGACTATATATCCATGGAACATAGTTTTCAACCATCTATGCAATCATTTACTGGTTACCAATAAATTATGTTTATTAAACTATGTTTTTGAACAACATTTCACTAATGTGATGATTGTGTTCCCTCTTTCTGAACAGGTGCACTTGAGCGAGAGAGAGAAGCAGAAACTGCAGGTCTGGTCTCGTATTATGCCTTACAAAGAATCCTTTGCGTGGACTATTGTTCCATTATTTGATAACAGTATAGCTGCGACTTCCGGGGGGGCTGCTTCTCCAAGCAGCCCTCTTGCTCCAAGTGTATCTGGCTCAAGCTCCCATGATGGTGTTTTCGAGCCTGTTGCAAAGATCACTCTGGATGGGAAGTTGGGTTATTCAAGTGGAAGCTCTGTTGTGGTTGAAATATCAAATTTAAATAAAGTCAAGGAAAGCTACACTGAGGACTCACTTCAGGTGCGGTGGATAAGTGATTCATTTATATCGATTTCTTTTACTATCTTTACGATTTATATATATATATATATTTATTTATTTTTTCTAAATTATTTATGAACACTCAAGCTAGCAGCCGGTACATATATTTTATTTGTTCATTTCTTTTTATCTTTTGTATACAGTTGCCTATGATTGTTCTTTCCATGTACAATGTGCTTCATTTGTAGCATTCCCTCATGTCTTGCATTTCCAGTATCTCTATGGAACCTTGTAATGCTAGTTTTCTGAAGTATTAATGTTTTTCTTACTCAAAACCAGTGCAAATGGTTGAAGTCTTTCACACAATTCTCATTGTATTCCATCTACTCTGATTGAGTGTACATTTATGCTGCTTCTCTTCAATTTGTTTTTATTTAGTTTAAAAAAATTGCTATATATGAAGCTCGAAGTTGAACATAAGAAGAATGAGCATTAGAGCAACACATCATTAACACATAACCGGAGAAGGGTTTTAAAGTTTTCTCGAGAAAGGAGGCATGTTATTTTGCTGTTATTCTGAATGCTTTGATGAGGCAGAACTCCAGAATATGTGGATAACATTCCCCTACAAAGCAGTTCTTATAACATTGAATGGTTTCTTGGCTTTCCAACTGTGTTCTAATAATATGTGCAAAGCATTTCTTAATCAAATATTCTAAAGGATTGCTAGGCCATTCTCTTTCAAGTTCTCTCCTGTGTACTCTTGTCATGGAGAATGTCTTATCCTTCTTGTTCTAATCTGTCCTCTTCTCTGTTCTAATAAATCATTCTTTTTGAAAAAATAAAAGGTGCAATACTGACTTCTTAGTTGTTTTTGCTAATGCTATTAATTATTGCCATCTCTTACATGCAAATATTCTTCTATATATTGTTTTTGCTTTTACGAAAATAAGCTTTCATGATTCATGTGGTGTAATGTTACAACTTCTAATAAATCATTTTCTTTCCATTTCTTTCTTCTATTTACTTTTATTTGACATGCATCAAGGTCACCTTTTATTTTGTATTTTGTACTTTTCCACTTATCTTAAAACATTTGAGCTGGTCCTTTCTGTTCTTAGTGGATGCATTAGTGTCTGCTCAATGATTATCTAACAGCAAGAATGAATACTCAATAATCTTGTAGATTGTAAAGTGCTTCTTAATATTTATCTTAATTTGAGGTTCTCTCCAATTTTTAGGATCCTAAACGCAAAGTTCATAAACCTGTCAAGGGTGTTCTCAGACTAGAAATTGAAAAGCATCAGACAGCCCATGCGGAGTTGGAAAATTTATCAGAAACTGGCAGTATAACCAATGATTCCATTGATCTGGGGGATCGTGTTGCTGATTCTGCATTTACAAAATCCCCTAGCAATGGCTTCGATGATCCTCAAAGTAGTGGTTCGAAGTGGAATATCTTTGATGGGAAAGAAACATCTGGAAATATATCAAATGCTCGTGAAAATCCTGATTTCACTGCTGATGATGTGAGTATAACAACCTTCTTGTGTATATTGGTATCTGAATGTACCATATAGGCATACCGTATGGATTTTTTGTTTTTCCAAAACTTGTATGTGATTACTTATGTGCGATTTTTCCACAAGCTGAGTCAATGAACTTGCAAGTCATTTTTTTCTTAATTGAACTTCTTGTCGCCTTTGGAAATGCATTTAAGCATAATTTGTTTAGTTCATTTGAGAATTGTTGGTGTCAAGCAATATGATGAATGATATTATGTTTAGGAGCTCTAACTTGGCAAAGAACTGTTAAACTGCCATGATGACACTAAAAGCTCATGATTCATAATTTTACAACATTGAGAGCTCTTAATGCTCAATTTCATTTCTTGCAACGCATGGCATCTCAGCTATTTTGACTTGAATCCATGAACATGCAGTTTGCTGCCTGTGATTTTTGTCGTTGCACATAAGGTTTCGCCCTTGATAACAATTTTTATTTTCAACGCCCATTCTTTTATAATTACATCATATATTTTTAATGGTAAATTCTGTCCTGTATTGAAAATAGAGAAGGAAACAGGAAAAACCAATCAGAAGTAATGATTGATTTATTTTTCATGAAAAGATAATCTCCTTCTCTCATTTTATTTAATGTTTTGGCTTGAAATAGTGATCTTTAACAAATGTCCAATCCTTTTGGATAACTATTTTAACATTGCTGAGCTCATTATTTGATGTGGTAATCAATGCAATTTTATGTTTTCCCAAGACGTGCATTTGAACTTATGGGTCCTGCCCATGATTATCTCCCCATGTTCATTTGAATATCTGCACTCTTTTTGAATCTGTTGTCTGTGTTTAGATGGTTGTAATAAGAGCAGCATTTAATTTAAGTATGCATCTTGAAGATTATTATGAATAATAACCCTTTTCTTTCTATTTCAACAAGGTGCTCACTATCGTATACCCTTTTCCTTCTAACCATGTTCTTTGACTTCCAGTTCCAAGCTTTTGATTTCCGCACGACCACGAGGAACGAGCCTTTCTTGCAGCTTTTCCATTGCCTGTATGTTTACCCATTAACTGTCAGTTTGAGTCGGAAGAGGAATTTGTTCATTCGGGTTGAACTAAGGAAGGATGACGTGGATGTTCGTAGACAGCCTTTAGAGGTAAATGGGTGTCACTTGTTAAGTGCTAAATCAGTTTGCTTTCTGCAATCCATTCAACTTGATTGATGTGTGTGCTTTATCTTACCAGGCAATGCATCCCAGGGAGCCAGGAACATCACTCCAAAAGTGGGCTCACACACAAGTAGCTGCTGGGACTAGAGTGGCTTGCTATCACGATGAAATCAAACTTTCTCTGCCAGCCATTTGGACACCATCCCATCACCTCTTGTTCACTTTCTTCCATGTTGATCTTCAAACCAAACTGGAAGCTCCAAAACCAGTACGCCCTACATTTATTTTTCTCCCTTTTGACATAGAGTTTATACTTGACCACTTGAAATCCAGCATTATATTGGTGTGCGGCTAGGGGTTAACATCAAATGTGACATATTTAAATGAAAATATCTTATCACTCCCATTGTGCTTTGGATTCTGGTTACATCGTCCTTTCACATTTCAGCATTTGTGGGCTGAAATCTGAATGAAAGATTATGATACAGATGGCTCACTGAAGATTTATTGTAAATGGGGTAATGTTAAGTGATCAGATATTTTCATCTTCATAATAACCAGCAACTTTAAAAGTTCAGTACTCTTTTTAGCATAGGAATTGATTTTGTTTTTGACAAAAATCCAAATTCCATCCTTCTACTCTGTTTGTACTGCTGGAGAGCTGACTGACAAAATAAGAACTGGTGGATAAAAGTGACATACTGTGCATAGAACTTGAAACCCAACCCCATGTCACTACAGCTTGGCTACTCAGACCATATTGATTTAACTTGAAATTGATTGAAATACTTTGGTTACTATTTTAATATGGGGGATTAATAGATTGATCCTTATGCCCTTCAAAAAATTGCTTCATCTTCTGCAGGCAAAGCATATACTGAAAAGGTATCTTTTGCCCCAACAAACAAAACAGAGCTGTAATAGTTTGTGCAACAGTGCTCCTTGTTCTTCTCTATTTGTTGTAACTAAGTAGAAAAGCATATTCTGGACATCTCCAAGAAAAGTATATTCTGGAATACAAGAACTTATTTTCTACAATCCTCACTCGATTCAGTCAAGTTGAAACTAAGTTTTTAACATGCCATTTATAATTTAAGTTACATGCTATGTTCTTGCAAGATATCCCTGTAAAGCTTGATTTCTACAGTGGACTGTATATTGAATGTTGCTATAATTCCTATTTGTTGTTATTTCCCATCAATGTTGAGTTTCAGTTTATTATACTCCATTGCTTGTTTTTGCGGGGTTTTTGGGAGTGTTCTAAACATTATCATCGTGAAATGACTTCATATTCTTTCCTTTTCTAGGTGGTTATCGGATATGCAGTGCTTCCATTATCCACACATGCGCAGTATGTAAATGGCTTTAAATTTGGCGTTTCTTCTGATTTTCTATTGTAACTACTTCTTAGTTCTCTTTTCTTAATTTTCCACAACAATAAATATTGTGTTACATTTTATTACATTCTAGGATTTGTCTCCCCTCCTGTTCCATAGAACATGTTGTATCATGTCCGTGAGATCCAAACCATTTATTTGATATCAACTGTAATACCCCGCATCGGCGGGTGAGGAGCCAACCTTATTAATAGTGCTGGTTGCTGACTTGTTAGACATGTTTTGGGGCCATGTGTGGTCACCAAGAACAAATCCGTAAGGGCGGTAAGGCCCAAAGCAGACAATATTTGGCAGGTGGGGCCGGGCTATTACATTTGGTATCATAGCCGGCCTCACCGGCTGTCCGATTATGCCAACAGGGTCGTCGGGCTCCTTAAGAGGGGTGGATTGTAATATCTCACATCGGAGGGTGAGGATTTGATAGCTGATGTTATTAGTAGTGCTAGTTGCTGACTTGTTAGACGCGTTTTGAGGCCATGCGTGGTCATCAAGAACAAATCCGTGAGGGCGGTAAGGCCCAAAGCGGACAATATCTGGTAGGCTGGGCCGGGTTGTTACATTAACAGTTTGGATTTCTCAAAATAAAATAAGTGCCCATTCAACAATTATGTGACCACCCACTAACATTTTGGAGTGGAATTCTAACCATTGAGTTCAAATCAATGTTTTGCATTGGCCAAACATGATATATCTTGTTCTTTGAAACAAAGGAGAATCTCAATATGACTAGGATTAGTATGTTGCTTGTTCAACATTGAAATGAATATATGAGGATTGCTAACTGTAATTCATCTGCATTCAATCTTTACCTTCATACTATTTTTCCTTAAGTTGTGAAAATACCTTTATCTTTTTGGATCATGTCTATAATATGTATGAGCTAGTAGTCTGACCATTGATGAAGCCTTGTCTGGTTGAATATCTGGTCTGGTTCTACCAAATATCTTTGAGTCTAGACAACATGAAAAGTCATTGCTAGCCTTATGATATTATGCATAAAGTTAAACTTTCCCTGATTTGTAGTCAGATTTGATATGGGTCCCAATTTTGCTCTTTTTGAATAATTATTTGAGGTTTAAGTTTGCTCTTCTTCGCCCTTCTTGTGATTTATACATTGAAACTTGGAAAATGGCTTGACACTATAATTGACACTATTATTTCATCATGCTATTTATTTATAAATTTGTTAAGGTTGTAGAAGTTTCAGTCATTTTATTTATAGCATGATTTTACTCAGGTTGAGATCTGAAATTTCTTTGCCAATAATGAGAGAGCTGGTTCCACATTATCTCCAGGAAATGGGAAAGGTATGTTTGGAGTGCAGTGTTGGATGAATAATGTTGGTATTCAATCTCTACTTTGTGTATTTTTATAAAATAGTTCACTTTCTGATTTTTTTTTGTTTGAGGAAAATTTCCACTTTTGATTACTCTTTCATTTTTTTTATTGCTTTCTTGTAAATTTAATTGAATCTCATATGATTTCTAGGGAAAAGTTTTCCTGTTGATTCCTTGATTGTCTCATAAACACATATATGCCAACCTCATTCTGGCTTGTTTATTCAAATGCAAAATCTTTATATATACTGTTTAGTGATGATTTACCTTTTATACTCCTTTCTTCCCAATCTTTTATAGGAGAGGCTGGATTATTTGGAAGATGGAAAAAATGTCTTCAGATTGCGCTTGAGACTATGCTCATCTCTGTATCCCATTAATGAGCGCATTAGAGATTTTTTTATTGAATATGATAGGCACACTCTTCGTACTAGTCCACCTTGGGGATCTGAACTTCTTGAGGTATTCTTCTAATTTTTTCAGTACATATCGGTTTCTATATTTGCATCCTTAACATTTATTCTAATGCAATCTCTCTGCTTTTTTTGTGGTATTCCATGTGTTACTGCCAAATAGTCTTCAAATCACTCTCACATCATAGAAATAGCAAGAAGATATGTTAGCTGCCATATTAACTGAAAGAAGAATTTAAGGCCAGAAGGTCTATTTTATCTATGCTGTCTTGGACTGGTCTCATGATCCCTACCAATGGCCTAAAAGACCTGTTGGAGGCTGAGAAATTGGGTGATAAAAAATGGATGCTTGGGAGACCTAAGGCTCTGTCTCTGGATTAAATGATACATTTCATGGTGTCCTTAGAGTCATGCTGTTTTCCCAGTTTGTTTATCTAATATTCAAATTTAAAGCTTGACTCTGTGATAATCCTCACAGGCGGTTGTTAATGACTTAGCCAAGTCAAGCAAGTAAACAACCATCCCAAAATTATGCATGGAGAGCTTTGAAAGATCTCTTAATCAAATTATGCATGTGGAAATTGAAGAAGTTCAGACTCATCAATTTAAGGGAATCTTTTTTAAAACGAGGCTACTAAAAATTTTCTTTTAATAAGTGACGATCCATTTGGAAGCCAAATATCATAAGGAATTTTTGAAAGACATAATTGCGTGTGGTTATTTTCAAACTCCAATACATGCATATTCTTGATCATCCTATTGCAGAATAATAGGATCCTTGATTTTCTGATGCATGTTTCTATGAGCAGAGTAGGTTATATAGGTTCATTGTGAAGTGATTTAGAGATTAAGGATGTTTGGTCTCTTATCCAGCAGTTGGTGCTTCTAGGTGCCTCTTTCAAGTAGTTTAGAATTATGAGGTTATAGAGTTGCCTATGATTTCTTCTTCCTAAAGAAGGATCTTTGAAGAAACCTCCCCTATATAATGATGTGTTAGTTGTCTATTGTTATGATACATTTGCTGGAGATATTGAAGTTGATATTTGCTTTTGGGACTCAATCACCTCCCTAGAATTTTTGCTTCCCTTTTTCAACCCTCACTCACCAACAATTTCCTCCTCTCTTTCTCGATTAAGCAGCTTTATTAATGAAAGATTAATTTCCTTTTGATTTCTGATGAAAACTAGAATGTGCTTTACTAAGCCTCAGAAATTAAAATTTCTTCTTGCTAGGGAAGTAGAGGGCATAAGTAAATTACAGAGGAGAAAAAATAAAGGAGAGAATCTAGAGAAATATGGTAGATAGAAGGAAAATAGTTTCATATCATTTCCTATTCTCAATCATCAAAACAAAACTCATCATAATTTATAATATTATGTGCTCTTATGTAGATTTTGAAAGTGCAAGTTATAGGAACAAGAGTTCCAAAAGGTTGGAAGACAAATTTTACTACTATTAAATTGGAAACAAAATAAACTCTTAACTTGAATGGTAACTTAAAAATTGAACTTTATAATCTATAGTAAGGTTCCTGAAAATGACTAAAAATACCGAGTAATCAATTAAATGTCTCATAAGCAGGTAAAGTCCAATTTCCGTCTCTGCTCCTTCTGCACTTGATTCCTACCTTTTCGATGCGGTGTATAGCGTGGATAAAAATTAGGGTTCTCAAGCCCTAAAGTTACAACCCTATTATTCTATAGTTGTAGAGTAATAGAGAAAAATCTCAGATATTTGTAAAAAGTATGAATAATCTGAATCTTCTTTTGACATAATTAAACTAGATATCTCTATATATATTCTAGACCTATAATCCTTGTAGGAAAAGGATTCCTAATTAAAACTTACTTAGCTAATAGAATCTATTAATACTAATTAAATTAAAAGTCCTAATCTAAATAGGATAAAGAATCTAAATACAACAAAGTAAATAGAGACAATTCTGCATAGTAACTTTTGTGTCTTATTTGAAAGCCTTCTTGATCTTTGATCATCATGAAATTTTAACCTAATAGGAAGCACGACCTTCTAATCTTGTCAAAATTTCAGCTTGATTCTACCAAGCTACTTCTTGAATTCTTTTTAAACTCCTCAAAACCAAAAAACCTTAACCATTAATGAAATAATGCATTAAACATTATTAGGCCAAGAATATTGAAGAAAGTTCCCCACCTTAATCCCTTCTACTTTTGAAAAGCATGCCCTCGAGTTCGAGTTAACTGTTAGAAATTGATCTCTTCCACTCCGAAGGAATAGATACTTAGAATATAACATTGTAGCTAATTGATTTACAAAGTAGCATGTCTTTGACCCCTGAACTTCAAAATTTCATTTATGGTGTGTGCATGCTAAAGAAAAATCTATATTTAATATTTACACTTTTTGCTTCTATGAAATCCATTTTAGTTCCTTCACATGTTTTTCTACATCAAACTGAGTTATTACTGTCTCCATCAATCAAAGAGGCTAACCTGCTTTGATATCAATTGACGTGGCATATAGTGTGGATAAAAAATAGGGTTCTCAAGCTTTAAAGTTATAGCCCTAAAATTGTTGATGAATAGAGAAAAATCTCTCTGGAATAATCCGAATCTTCTTCAAACAAAAATAAACTAGACATCACTATTGATATTAGTTCTAGACCTAGAATCCTTATAGAAAAATGATTCTTAATTAAAACTCACATAACTAATAGAATGCATCTAGCATTAGGATTTTCAAATAGTAAAATATTAATCTAAATAAGAAAAAGAATCCAAACACAAGGTAAATAAAGACAATCCCACATAATAATTTTCGAACCTTATTTGAAGGCCTTACCGATCTCTGGTCATTATGAAATTTGAACTCAATAAGAAACATGGCCTTTAGAATCTTCTGTCAAAATTTTATCTTGATCCAACGGTCGGATTAAAAGTTATACTTGATTTACTAAACTGTGTCTTGGGCTTTTCTTAAACTCCTCAAAACCTTAACCGTCAATGAAATAATGAAATAAACATTATCAGGCCAAGAATATTGAAAAGTTTCCCATGTCACTCTTTCTTAGCCACAACCATGTGATTTGGTATGTTCATTTGCTTTTCTGAATTACCCTTTCCTGAATTACCCTTTCCCAAGCTATAGATACCTGAGAAATGGTTCAACTCGAGATGGGGAAATTTAGTGTACTTTTGATCCTTCTCAAATTCTAGGGTACTTCTAATCTTTTCCACCCTTGTATTGCTTTCTCTTCCTTGACTTGCAAGCTTTAGATTATAACCAATGCAAGTTTACAATTTGAATATTAGCTACCTTGTTGAATTTGATAGCGTGACTGCAAACCATGGTCAAGTTAGCCACACTTCTTTTTTTTCTCCTACCACTTCAAGAACAGGTGATGCTGGAGTTGTGGCTTGAAATGGGAAGTAGTTTTTGAACTTAAAAAACGGTGCATCATATTGTCATATTATCTCATTATCTTATGTGGCCAAGATTTTTAATGTCTTGCGAACAACATTAGGTCAAGGGTATTGTATCTCTAGTGGTTCTTAGTTGAATAAACAATAATGGTTTTCTGCAGGTGAGAAAGTCATATGAGCAGTGGTCATCATTTCTTATGCTACTACTTTGGACTCCGGCGCATCATTATTTTTATGGGGTTGTTGCTTGAAATGCGTGGAATAAGCTTTTTGGCAGTTATGGAATAAAATGGGAATCTCCACATAGTTTGAAGGATTTGCTATCTTTGATTTTTCTCAAGGGCTCTGGGAAAGAGATGGATCATAAACTTCTTTGTACCACCAGATTTTTTGAGAACCAAAATTATTTAGCTTCTGTTTTTCTGACTTTTTGGGATAAAGTGGTGTTTTGGCATCTCAGTGATGTTCTATGTGTAGTGCTTTTAGTGGCCTTTCTTCAGCCAGTATTTTGCTTGAATTAGATGTCTTATTTCTGTATCATTAAATTCTATTTGGTTTACATTATCACGAACAAGGAAACTCCTGGATAGTTTTCTTATCATAATCAATTCAACTGTGTGAAAATAGGGTCTGTTTGCTGTGGCTTGACTTGAATGTTTATGGATATCATGCAGGCCATTAATAGTCTGAAGAACGTTGATTCCACTGCTTTGCTTCAGTTTCTCCACCCAATTTTGAATATGCTTCTCCATCTTATTGGCAGTGGTGGAGAAACTCTTCAGGTAATTTTAACAATTCAACCAGGAGCTTTACAAGTGTTTCTTGATATGGAACTCACTGTTTATGTTTGTTTGAGTTGCTTTAACTACATGTTTTTAGATATCAGTAATAGTCATTCTGTGATGGCATTAAATAATAAGTGTTATTACCTGTGCAATAGAACCATGATCTGAAACCATAGTTTATTTTATGCAACAGATCTTGGTGCCTTCTATCATTGATAAATTCACACTTGTGCCATTTGCAGCCAATAGACAACCCCTGTAAAAATGTGACAGTTGGGTCGCAATAGCGATTACAAATTTGGCTGTGATTTAAAGCCATTTTAACTAGTTCATTTGGTTTTTTGCTTGGGGGTCTTTTTTAATTTTTGTTTTCATGTTGTACACCTTTGCTCCTGATTGTGCAGTGCCTGTTAACTAGTTCTTTATTTTTCCCTTTTTCTTTCAGGTTGCAGCCTTCAGGGCCATGGTTAATATCCTAACTAGGTATGATTGCTAGTCATGTTTTTGAGTTTGACATCAAAAACATCAGGGCAACATCATTTGTCTTCTAGAATGTTCTTCGAGTGCAGAAATCTGAGTTCATGTAAAATATGAGTTGTTCAAAACAGGAATCAGAAATGTATGCCTCCAAAGTTTTTTAGTCTACCTAAATAAAAGCAGGGAGAACTTCTCAATTGCTGATAATCTTCAATCAATATTATCGTTATTAGATTTGAATGTCCATCTTTTCCTGATCTTGGCGATGTTAACTCATAAATTTTCAATCTTTTCAGATTCGATTCAGTGTTTACCAGTTTCGAGCAATTTATTTAGAAAAAAAAAGAGCAATAAAAACTAGCCTTTGCATCGTTTAACATTTGGCTGCATTTCATTTTGTAGGGTGCAGCAAGAGTCAGTTGATGATACTGAACGGAATCGTTTTCTGGTTAACTATGTTGATTATGCTTTTGATGACTTTGGTGGTCGTCAACCACCTGTTTATCCTGGTTTGTCCACTGTGTGGGGGAGTCTGGCTCGTAGCAAGGTTAGTTGTCTCTTCTTTCACAATTCTTGCATTTGCTGGTAGGGGTGGTAAACTGGTCATATGATCATCCTTCGTTTCTTAGTTACCATCATCTATCTAACTTTGGTGCACATACTCTCTCCTGTTCTTGATAGATGTAGATAACTTGTTAAATTTCATAGTATAATGACATTTCTTCCAATTATATTACTTGGAGCTTTGTAAATTTCCCATACTCACTCTTATGCTCGGTATCAAAACCCTAAATATTATATCAAATTTATTTTTAACATCCTTCTAGTTTTATTTGCAGAGGTTTAGAAGCATTTCCAATTACCATTGTTGGGTTTGACAATGATGCACGATTACCTTGTATATTAGAAAAGAATGTGAACCTCATACCATTGTTGGGTTTGACAATGATGCACGATTACCTTGTATATTAGAAAAGAATGTGAACCTCACTTGTTGGTGTCTGGCTAAATAGTGTTAATCGTTATGAATTTCAATTATGTGTTTGTGATGTAGTTATATACTTATCAGTCTTGATGTTTTTATTGTTCCATCGTCTTACCCGCTTTAGTCCCATTGATGAAGCAAAAGGAAGGTGATTATTATCAGTTTATTTATACTTGTATAAATTAGTCTTTTTTTATTGTTACTTGGGAATTTTTTTGTTATGAATTCTAGTTTCTTGGCTGGTTTTGGATCCCTGTGCCTAAGGCAATTTATTAGCCTGCTCTTTCTTAATTTTAGAAAGGTTCATGGCTCTTTGTCACTGGAATACTTTGCCATTTAAGAATCTGTATTCATCATCCTTTTCTACTTGTACTTGTAATTCATTTTTTTTCCTGGCTTCTAACATCCTTGTGATATTTCAAATAGATTACAGTGGTCTTTAAAGTGGGTTGGACTATGGCTAAGTGATGACAGTCCTCCACCGTCTCAATTTGACCAAATGATATGTTTATGCTCTTATTGATAGTGTAGTTCGCTGGCTAATACAATCGCTGAATCCTATGACATCTATTGGTGCTAATGACACAACTGATTCTGGCATCCATTGTTGGATTAGTGCATTTATCACATTCATTGGATGCTGCATTTATTGCAAGATGTGCTTAGGACCAAAGTCATCTCTTTGTGTTTATGCATCTTCTTTTCCTCTCTCTTTCTCCACCTCCTCCCTCCCTCTCTTTTTGTTCTTTCCTTGCAGAACTTTTCAAATTTATGACCACTGCAGGCTAAAGGCTATCGTGTTGGACCAGTATATGATGATGTATTGGCAATGGCATGGTTTTTCCTTGAGCTTATTGTCAAGTCGATGGCATTGGAGCAAGCTCGTCTTTTCTATCATAGTCTTCCATTGGGTATATTAATTAAATGCCATGGGATTCCTGCCATTTCGATACAAAATGATCTTGCTTGAAATTACAATTGACGTGGATTTTATATTTGCAGTATTTAACTTATGTTTCTTTTCTTTTATTGTAATTCCTTTTGTGCTGTAGGTGAAGATGTTCCACCGATGCAATTGAAAGAAGGTGTGTTCAGATGCATAATGCAGTTATATGATTGCCTTCTTACAGAGGTGCATGAGCGTTGTAAGAAGGGTTTAAGCTTGGCAAAACGTTTGAATAGCAGTTTGGCCTTCTTCTGCTATGATCTTTTGTCAATCATTGAACCTCGTCAAGTTTTTGAATTGGTATGCTTTCAGCTGAAATATAATATCTAAATCAGCATACTGACATTAATTGTACTTTTTAACACTAACTGCTCTGGCATTTATGTATATATAGTTTCAGTTATAAAATGTGGATCACTGAGCATGCACTTAACATGACGACTTGTATGCTGGAAGGGTGTCATGTGAATGACAAAATGCCATAATCATATTTCTGCTAAACTTTGTTCATGAAGGTGGACAAGCAGAATGAAACTGAAATATTGGCATAGGGTAATGGGAGAATAAGAAAGTTTCATTAAATTATATGCTAAGACACAAGGGTGTAATGTTGAAAAACTTTTGGGACATGGTCCCCTCAAAAGTACTCTACATGCCACCCCTGACAAGACAGACAATTTGTCGAGTAGTTCTGTATGCATATAACATACTAGGAATGGCATCATGTGCCCAGGAAGTAGGGATCTAAATCTTCTGCTATCTTGAGTGTGGGCAGAGTATAAGGTAGGTTAAAATTTTACTGATGTTATAACTCGCTATACCTCTAACTATCTGCAATCTGCTACAGGTGTCCTTGTATCTGGACAAGTTTTCTGGGGTATGCCAATCAGTTCTTCATGACTGCAAGCTTACCTTTTTGCAAATCATATGTGATCATGATCTTTTTGTGGAGATGCCGGGGAGGGACCCTTCAGATAGGTATTCATCAATCTAATTGTTCTTGATTGATCACCTTGGTACATCATGCAAGATAAATTGAGTGAAGTCTGCATCTCATTAGATCACTTTCTTCTCATGTTGTGTTGTCATTTTCTTTCAGTTCATTCAATTACCTATCTACTTTCTAGAACCAGATTTTCTTATTTTTTAACATATAAATACCTTATTACTTTATACACACACATGCACACATATAAGCAAATACCTGGGCAATCTTATCTGGGGATGCTGATCAGTTTGTGATTGCATGCTTACCTTTTTGCAAATAATGTGATTTTGATCTTTTTTGTGGAAATGCTGGGGAGAGGCCCCTCAGGTATTTTGTTAATCAAATTCTTGTTGATTGATTGCTTTGATGCTTTATACAAAATAAATTAGGTGAACTCTGTATTACATAGGCTTGTTTTCTTTTCATATAATTTTATCGCTGTCCTTTCAGCCACTTCATTTGTCAATCTCCTTGTAAGTGTAGATGTCTGTCAGTGTCAAGTTGCACCTAGGATTGTGACGTACATTTTAACACATAATATGGATGTAATCTTCATTCTCCGAAAAGAAAAAAAGGTAGATGCTATCTAGTGACCGAGTAGGGATTTGTAGTAATGGATGTCTGATTGTGTTCTTGTTTGTATTGTAGAAACTACCTTGCGTCAGTTTTAATACAAGAGCTTTTCCTTACTTGGGATCATGATGAGCTATCTCAACGGTCAAAGGTGAGTTTAGTGCAGATGAACCAAGTTCCCTCTACTTCATCTGAATATTATATCTTATGTGCGTACACTTTCTTCAAGAGTACCTTTTTGCAGAATTGGTATTTTACTTGTTGTGGCCATTTCCGCCTCTGTATATTCTCATGGCACTGAGTTTTGGTGCATGCAGGCAGCCAGAATCTTAGTAGTACTGCTTTGCAAGCATGAATTTGATGCTCGATACCAAAAGCCTGAAGATAAACTATATATCGCGCAGCTATATTTTCCACTTGTTGGCCAGGTTTTTACCATTATAAAATTCTTGCTTATTTATAAAACATCCAATCACTTCTGCCTTACCTCAAGTTCACAGTCAAATTTAATTTCTCTTCTAGTGCTATCATGTGGGAATCTTGGTTGCTCATCATAGTTCTGTATAACTTTGTGATTACACTTTTCGATTGCTTTAACTCTTTTTTTTTTTTTTTAATGTTTGGTGGAACTGAAGTATTCTAATTAAGAGTCAGAAAAGGAGAATTGTGTTCTTATGTTTGCCTGCTTGTGTTTGTAGCATTATCACCATGAACTTTATATTTAAGTGTTTATATGCTAGTATTTGTTAGGGACTTAGGGTTCTTCTGTACTCCTATCATTTGGCATGGACTATGAATTGTTCAACTTAGCTTCGGATGTCAGGAAATCTTTACCATATTATCAGTTAAGTTTCTGTTCAGAATCTGCTTGGCTACTGATTATTGAGGTTAGTGCCTGAGTTCATGTAATAAGAAATCAAAGTGTTTGTCTCTTGCCTTAATGGGCTATTTCAAAATAACACATGGCAACTCTTTAAAGGACCAGTAGTTCATTTACTAAGAAAGATCTTTAAATGCGAAGTTTCTTGAAGAGAATTTGTCAGAGGCAATGAAACATTCTTTGTTGATAATGGTGAGAGATGGAGTTACATGGTATAACTACAGGTGCTTCAATTTACTTTCACAAGTGAACTGAGTGGCTGAAGCAAGAATTTGCCTTGGTCCAATTAAGAGAAGTTAAAGCATGCTTCTCTCAATACACTTCATGGTTTAATCATAATTATATGTCCAGCATTGAACATGTTCCCATAATTGCTATGTGTAGAGTAAAATAAAACAGATCACTAAGAAATCATCACATGAGAATTGCAAACTAGGTAAAGGAAATCCAGTGACACACGGCATCAGAGAAAGGTCTCATAAAACTTTATTTCTAGCATGCGGGTAAGAACAATAAATGTGCAGGTCTCTTACTAAAGGATTTGAAAACAGTTCTCCTTGTGGAAATAAGAGATGGTGTAAAAAGTAAGAAATGAAAAAGATATAATGTTTTAAATTTTCTCTTTTGAATTAAATTCACTGGTCAAGAATATATTGTTACCAATTCGTGGAGGCATTCAGGAATTATAATGACCACTTCATTCATTGATAATGTAACTGATTAAAATTGCCCTGATGAAGATTTAATGACAAGCAGAGCCGCTTGATGAGATGGATATTCTGATGCCAGAATATTAATAACTATGCAGATACTAGCCTAAGCCAATGTGTATCTAATATCTCAGAAGTTAGTTATTCAAAACAAGGTAGATGATGCTCATTAATGAAGGAAAGGTAAAGCACTTTGACAATCGAAAGTTTCGAAACAAATATCACAATTTTGTTCTGGTTCTGCGCACAACACTTAGACGGACTCTATATTTATTTTCTGCATCCATAAATTAATGAATATATGGAGCCTTGACCACCTTCAGCAGTTTGTGTATCACTATGGTATTCTGTAGCCATATATGGAGTCTGATAGACATTATCATCCAAGTAAGAAGTCAAAAACCCACCTATACGGACATGCTTTTCTGGACACATTTAAAATGTCTAGTAATATTGAAAAAAAATTGCTTTCTCCCCTAAGAAAGGCTAAGAAAATGCCTTCAGCTGAAGACGAAATGGATACATTCCTAATTGCACCGATAAACCAGTGATTGAAACTCTTTCATGTAAATGTAATGGATCATTTTTTTTCTTAACTGAGTTTACTTCTAATTCTTTTGATGGAAGTTGGGTTCAAGTGTTGGCCTCATATAGTGCCTTGCAAATTTGTAGAAATTCATGATTATTGAGCTTGTCTGCCTTGTTAACATCCTAATCTTAATTAGTAACTGCAAGTATATCTAGTATCATAATGATGTAGAAGAGGTGATATGGGATAAGATGTATTTTATAGGCTGTACTGTTCTGCCAACTGATATTTGCTCTTAACTACCCCATGGATCGCTGAATTAAGAATCTGTCGTTTATGCAGATCCTGGATGAGATGCCTGTCTTCTACAACCTGAATGCTGTTGAAAAGCGTGAAGTTTTAATTGTTATTTTGCAAATCATGCGCAATTTGGATGATACATCGCTTGTCAAGGCGTGGCAGCAAAGCATTGCTCGGACTAGATTATTTTTCAAACTCATGGAGGAATGCCTTGTTCTTTTTGAGGTTGCTATTTATCTGAACTCCCGTCTCTTTCTCTTCCCATGTTTCTAGACATTGGTATTTGTGTTTGGTAGCTGAACATATTTGTTGGTCTAGGTATGGAGAATTATCTAGTTTAAGTTAAGAGTTTATTCATCTAGGTGCCTCTAAATATTATCTAGTTTGAATTAGGGCAACATGCACCACATGCAAAAACAAGTGCGATCACTAAGATCATGCTGGTAATGCACTTTTTGGCCATCGGCATAGATAGGGAGAAAATATAGATCCTTGAAAGGAAAATTGACTCGGGGAAAATAAAGTGGAGTGTCTTGACTATTTTTTCCCTCAGGTATCACATTTTGAGGAGTTAGAGCATCCAGTCCAAAAGCTTTTCTTGATTTGTTAAGGGCCCAATGCACTTTATGCACCTTATTAGGGAAGGCTCACTAGTCAAAAAAGGCTAAAATTATAGAAGGATAAGGCAAAACCTAGCCTTAGAGGAAAATCGATCTGCTAGGCAAGTACTATAGTTTAGGTTATCAAGTTTAAAAATGTTAGGGTTTGCATGCAACCCCTTGGGGGTTGCTTCTCTTTAGCATTGTTTCTCTGTTTTTCTATGTATGATGCTGATTCTGCACAATGTGTTTACAGCACAGAAAACCTGCTGATGGCATTCTTATGGGATCTAGTTCTCGCAGTCCTGTTGGGGATGGACCTGCTTCTCCCAAGTACTCCGATAGGCTCTCTCCAGCAATCAACAATTATCTGTCTGAGGCATCACGGCAAGAAGTCAGGGTAGGTTAAATTTTATTTGTTCTTGGTTCAAAAGTTAGCGCTCTTGCATGCTTTAGAAGTTTTAGAAGTCAAAATTTATATATCCTACTAAGTTTTTTATTTTTTCTTGTGCAGCCTCAGGGTACACCTGATAATGGATATTTGTGGCAGAGAGTGAATTCCCAATTAAGCTCCCCCAGCCAGCCATATTCCTTGAGAGAAGCACTTGCTCAGGCACAATCTTCCAGGATTGGAGCTTCAGCCCAAGCACTTAGAGAATCCTTGCATCCAATATTGAGACAGAAACTGGTATATTCTTGTGGAGAATTCATGTGCTTGTTCTCATACTGCAATGGGGCCTATTTTTTTGCAAAATATTATATTTCTGTATATGACCAATAATTTAGGTAGCTGATAGCTTTGGCATTTACTTCAGGAGCTTTGGGAAGAAAACTTGAGTGCTGCTGTGAGTCTTCAGGTTCTGGAAATAACTGAGAAGTTTTCTATGATGGCAGCTTCCCATAGCATTGCTACTGATTATGGGAAACTTGATTGCCTCACAGCCATATTTACGAGCTTCTTCTCTCGAAATCAACCATTGTCTTTCTGGAAAGCTCTATTTCCTGTCTTTAACAACGTGTTTGATCTTCATGGGGCAACATTAATGGCCAGGGAGAACGATCGTTTCTTAAAGCAGGTTGCTTTCCATCTTCTTCGGCTTGCAGTTTTTAGAAACGAAAGTGTCAAGAAAAGAGCTGTTATTGGCCTCCAGATTCTTGTCAGGGTATGCTTTTTTACATGCTCTGGTTTGCCGCATGTTTTGTAATTTTCAACTTATATAACATCAATTGTCATTTTCTTCTGTTTTTGCAGAGCGCTTTCTATTACTTCATGCAAACAGCAAGGTTGAGGGTCATGCTGACTATCACACTGTCAGAGCTGATGTCTGATGTGCAAGTGACTCAGATGAAGTCTGATGGAATGCTAGAGGAGAGTGGTGAAGCAAAACGACTTCGCAAGTCTTTGGAGGAGGTGGCAGATGAATTGAAGACTCCTGACCTACTACGGGAATGTGGACTTCCTGAAAGTGCTCTGGTGGCAGTTCCAAAAAAATTGGCAGAGAATAGGTGGTCTTGGAGTGAGGTGAAATATCTCTCAGACTGCCTTATCCTGGCCCTTGATGCTAGCCTTGAACATGCACTCTTGGTAAGTTAATATCTGCATCAACTTTTTATTTCAGAGACTGGTCATTTAATACGGACATAATGGATTGATGGGATTGGGCATATAAGCAAGTAGTGTTGGCAACGTTTTCCTCCCAATCGTAACCCCTAGCACATTCTTGCTTAAGCTGTATTCCTGAATTAGGAAAGGGCATTTCTGTAATTATCATGGATTAGTGGTTCTTTTCCCAATGAATTCGGATGAGTTTTACCCTATATTGTGTGTTAGAGAGTAATACAAAACCATTCTTTGGGCTTCACCTAATAATTCAATCTTTTGGGTCGAAATAGTTCTTTAACATGATATCATATTAATGATCAAAGAGTCACAAGTTTGAATCTGAACAACCCTATTCTAATTAATTAAATTAATAAAATTAAGCACATGGTAATGGTAAATATGTGCAAGTTTCAAGTTCAAAGGGCTATCACTTAAGAGAGTGTGTTAGAGAGATATAAAACCATTCTTGGAACTTCACCTGATAGCTTAAGCTTTAAGGTTGAATTGGTTCTTTGGCATCACTAATGCATGCTAGATTTATGACTAAATGCTGGTGCTCTGACAGAATCATCTGTTCTCGACTTTCTTAACAGGGTTCTGTAATGACTGTGGATAGATATGCTGCTGCAGAGAGCTTCTATAAACTAGCAATGGCATTTGCTCCTGTTCCTGATCTTCACATAATGTGGTTACTGCATTTATGCGATGCACATCAGGAAATGCAGTCTTGGGCTGAAGCTGCACAGTGTGCTGTGGCTGTTGCTGGTGTTGTAATGCAGGTAAATTACTAATATGTGTGGTTGTGACTAAATGAATTAATTAGATTGCCCTTTCATTTTGATGTACACCAACCGAGAGAAACTCTTCATGATATGCTTAAACAGTATCCTGTCCTCGTAAATATCTTCTAAGCTGCCAACACCCAAAACTTGCAAATGACTTAAATTGCTGCTGCTTTGTCATATTCTGAATTTATCTTTTGCATCTTTTACACTTTTTTCCCACTGTTCTCTGGTGAAAGTGAGTTGCCATCAACTGGAAGTTGAAATTGTTGGAGACTGTCATATTGCTCCTTCAAATGCTGGGTCTGTCAGAACTTTACCTGAAGCTAAATGCTTACTGATTGTTCCAAATCCATTGTCACAAAATAGTTGCTTTTTGGAGAAGCCAATTCAACTGATGAGAGTTTTTCTAGCCACTTAAAATATGAGTAAAAGTATTTATATTTGGTGTAATTTTCTTCAACTTATCAATATTCTCATTATTTGTTATACAGAAAACAGTGATTATGAAGGTTAAAATGAGATTTGAATTCTCACATAGAGAGATCATCTTTTTGGAGAAGCGAATTGAATCTAATTCTGAACCGTCGGAGTTGGAGATCTTTTGGATATAGTAAAGGATGAACACCTAAATTATGTAGCCTGTCTATGATTGATTGATTGAACCTGTTAAATGACATGACTAACTTCCCATTGATATGAACTTTAGCATAATGTAAGAAATGCAGGTTCAAATCTCACCGCGAACAATTGTCTTGGTAAAAACTCTGACAGACTATGACATGTTTTCTTATCAACTATCATTTAATCATAAAAACGTCTATTTCTCACTCTTGTTCTATTTCACCCGCTCTGCCTTGTGTTTTTATGTTTTCAGGGCTTCTTTGAACTCTAGTGTTAGAAAGTTAAAATAAGACGCACAAACTGTTTCTCTTTTCGCTTTTTCTCGGGGTTGGTTTTCTATTGGTTTCAATAAAATAAGATGAAAAAGGAAAAAAACTGCAAAGATCTTGTCTAATTGTCCAGGCAGTACTAACATCTTTGGTTTATGTGGTGTTGAATGTTATTAACTCTTGTGATCTCTGGAGAAATGAATTTGCAATTAGCACAATCCTCTCGAACCATCTATTTCATATTTATTTATTTATTTGCTTGTGTTGAATCATGCAATTCAACAATTTGAGTCTAATGGAATTGTATTTAAACCACAGCGAATTATGTAAGCTGATTCAAGATTCTTCCATGATTTGTAGTTTGACTGATATTTTCTAGCTTAGTGGACAACTGGAAAGATGAGTTTGTGATCATAGAGTGATGGTTGCCTACATTTTATCCTTTTTCAACTGATAGATTTACTTCAATCATCGTAGGCTCTTGTGGCTAGGAATGATGGTGTGTGGAGCAAAGATCATGTGATCTCTCTACGGAAAATTTGCCCAATGGTCAGCAGTGAGATCACTTCTGAGGCATCTGCAGCTGAGGTAGAGGGGTATGGTTCTTCAAAGCTCACAGTGGACTCTGCTGTAAAATATCTACAGCTTGCTAATAACCTTTTCTCTCAAGCTGAGCTTTTTCATTTCTGTGCAAACATTCTGGAGCTTGTAATACCAGTTTATAAAAGTAGGAGGGCATATGGACAGCTGGCTAAATGTCACACCTCGCTTACTAATATCTATGAATCAATTCTGGAGCAGGAATCAAGCCCAATTCCGTTCACTGATGCCACATACTATAGGGTGGGATTCTATGGTGAAAGGTTTGGGAAACTAGATAGGAAGGAATATGTATACCGAGAGCCCCGTGATGTACGGCTAGGTGACATAATGGAGAAACTTAGTCATATTTATGAGTCTAGGATGGACGACAATCACACTTTGCATATTATTCCAGATTCTAGGCAAGTAAAGGCTGACGAGCTGCAGCCTGGAGTCTGCTACCTGCAGATAACTGCTGTTGATCCGGTCATGGAAGATGAAGATTTAGGAAGCAGAAGGGAAAGGATCTTCTCTCTTTCCACTGGGACTGTCCGGGCACGTGTCTTTGACCGCTTCTTGTTTGACACTCCATTTACAAAAAATGGTAAAACCCAAGGTGGATTGGAAGACCAATGGAAGAGGAGGACAGTTCTTCAGACTGAAGGCTCATTCCCTGCTCTGGTGAACAGGCTTTTGGTAATGAAATCTGAATCTCTTGAGTTCTCACCAGTCGAGAATGCAATTGGAATGATTGAAACTCGAACAGCTGCCTTACGAAACGAGCTTGAGGAGCCCCGCAGCTCTGAAGGCGATCAGCTTCCACGTCTCCAAAGTTTGCAGAGAATTCTCCAAGGCAGTGTTGCAGTTCAAGTGAGTTGCTTGTTGGGTTTCTTAACGAAGCTCCTCCATATTTTCAATTAAAATCGATATAAAAATGTTATTTTTATCATGTTCTCCAACCATTCATCACCATGGCCAAGCGAAGTTCACTTTTCTTACGGCAATCTGCTTTGTTACAGGTAAACAGTGGAGTTTTGAGTGTCTGCACAGCCTTCCTGTCAGGTGAGCCTGCTACAAGGTTGCGTTCTCAAGAACTGCAGCAACTCATTGCTGCCTTACTTGAATTCATGGCTGTTTGCAAGCGTGCCATTCGTGTACATTTTAGATTGATTGGAGAGGAAGATCAAGATTTCCACACGCAGCTTGTGAACGGATTTCAATCGCTCACTGCAGAGTTATCTCATTACATCCCAGCCATTCTTGCAGAACTATGACGTTGTTGTAACATTATCTGATTCTACTACTCCGATGGTATGTTCATATATCATTAGTTGTATTTTCTTTTTTCCGGTGAAGATGTGCAAAGATTTCATGTTTCGTATATATAACCAATGTGTTCAGTGTATTATTTTTTCAACTCTCAAGTGTACTTGCTAATCCAAGAGGTGCCTTACTACCTGCATGCTACTTTTCAAATCTTGGTCCTAATTCTTTTAGTGCATTTAAGGGTTTCATACCAACTTGCATTGTGCTGTGAGCTTACATGTTTATTTTGAACCCATGCAAAATGTAAAGGGAAGAACAAGATACATGGGAATCGGGATTATTATTTAACTCTGTCACTGGATTAATGCTATAAGCTTTAGACTTGCATGCATGTTATAGATTTTTTTTTATTGAACTTTGCCTTTGCACGAATATATTATATTTTCCACCGGAATGCGTTTTGTTCAATAGTAGACTTCCAAAATAACATTTCAGAGTTATTTATTTATTTATTTTTAATATCACAAGTGCTAAAACAATTTGTAAACTAGCATAGTTAAAAAAAAAAAAAAAAATAGCACAACGTAGTTAGTTGTATTACCAAGAGAAACACAATTTATGATTTGCGCATAACATTGGATGTAAATTGTTAGCGTTTCATGGTTTCTAATTAAAACTATTTAACTAATAGTTAAATAATAAAATATAATTACTAATTAAATTAAAAATTTTAAGCTAAATAGAAAAAAAATATAATCCTGCATGATAACTTTCAAGCTTTATTTTAAAGCTTTTTCAATTTTCTACTAGAGAATTTTTGTCAATTTTAATTCAATCCTAACAATTAAATTAAAAGTTATTTAACGTTATTTTCGTAGTGTTTTTAGCTGTGTTAATTTAAAAATTATTTTTTTCTACCTATGTTAATTAAAATAAAACTTATATGGCGGATCAAGGAATATCTGAAAAAGTTTATTTGCACCTTGGTAGTGTTTCAGAGTCAAATAGGGGCTAGTATATACATTTAGGCAATTTTTACCTTAAATATGATATAATACCAAAGCTCAAACATATTATGGGTATTTCGAAGATGTCAAAATGTCAATTACTATCCCAAATGACATGAGTCTTGAGATTTTATGAGCAACCAAATGTTGCCTGTCTCACAAGCCCAACATAGATACACAAGATTTTTGTCAATTTGAGCTCACCCAAATTCTTTGATTTCCAACCTTTTATATTAAAAAATATGGGAGTAATTCCTAGTACAGCTGAGATTATGGGAATAGCTTATGGGATCAAAATATTACAATATGCCACAAAATATTCTATGCAACAGTATCATGGCAAGGAAAGACAACCTTCGGAGGAACAGAGCAGCTGGAAAAAAAAAAAAAAAAAACTGTCCAATCCCAAAAAATATTTGAAGGAGAAACACCATCAAAGACATCCATGGGGGAACACTATAACAATGAAACACAAAATTCCTGAAAGATTAAATGTAAAGGCATATGCTTATCCTAATAAATTCCTTTTTCCCCTCAAAGCAAGAAAACAGAAAAGGTCAACATGAAAACGGGGAAGATCTAACAATTGATGAGGAGGGCATCGATGTTCCGTTTCCCCTTTGGGCCTTTGGTATACCATGATGACACATAATCTCCATACTTAACTTCACGGTACTTCGGCGGGGATGAGTTCCTAGTTAGCTCAAAAGCAGGGGATATTTTCACCGTCTTGGCTGGGTCATGAAAGGTGGCAACTGAGAGCCGTGGACTGCTGGAATTTGTAATGGCTCGATGTTGAGCACTCCTATACTTCCCATTGGTTATAATCTACAGGCAAAGTGTTTCCCATTAAAATTTTGATCAAAGTGCATTTCAACTAAAGCAACAAAATGACGAAACACATGGGTGGCACATTAATGGATATAAGATTTTGTAGAAGGTAAACTGATAAGAGCTCAAATGGAAAATACCCATCACTTTGACCTTTCAAAATCCAACCATTACATAGGAAAGAGCTATAGTAGAAAGCTTTTCTTGTGAAATATAAGGTAGTTTATACAGGAACCATTGGTTTTGACCGTTTGTTGCAGGCTAAGAATGTGGCAGCATGCGAGTAGAGACTCCGCAAGGATAGGTTCAAGATTTCACAATGAACCCACATGATTGCAAAAAGCTCGCAAAATGTTAACTTGCATGAGGCATGAGTACATGAGAATCAAAATGCATCCTTTTTCCCTCTTGATTTTGTTTTACTATCTAGCATTATTAAGCAAAAGCTTCAATTCAATCAGATACATAAACACAGTTCATCGCCTTCCTGTCCAAGTTAGTTAGAAAACAAGGGGAAAAAATTAAGAAAAAACTGCAGTTAAGCCAACAAGAGAATGAAAAAAGCATGTCAATAGCGGAAAATGAAAACATCAGTAATGGTTCAATTACCTCCATTTGGTCAGCCAATATAACAAGAATAGAATGAGATTGAGGATGGACAGTGATCCACCTAGAGTCTTTGAGAATCTGAAGGCCCCCGACATGGTCTTGGATGAGAAGTGTGATGGCACCCATATCAGAATGGGACTGAAGACCCAGTGTAAGATGCGGTTGAGGACAAGCAGGGTAGTAGCTTATAGTAATGTTTTGATAAAATTCCCCGACAGCATCCTCAATGCAAGAAGTTGGCAGTCCCAGAGACTCTGATATAAGCCCCAACAGCTTCTGTGCAACCAATTTGAGCTCATCACTATAATGTGCCACAACTTGCCTGTAATTGGAAGGGAAGTGAGGCCAGCGAGAAGGGTCACGGCGAGAGAGTGGTAGGGTATGGTGATCGAAGTAGTCCCTCCAGTCCAAAACAGTTGAGGTTTCAGCTTCAGCTTCAGCTTTCGGGCGCAGCATCTTAGAGCCATACCCCTGAGAAGCAGGAGAATTGGGATCACAGGCATATTTGAGCTTATCTTTGACAGGGCAGTCTTTGAAGAAAGATAACCCTACGCCCCTAATCTGGTCCAGCAACTCAACTGGAACTCCATGGTTGGTAATGTGGAAGGCGCCCCATTGGGCGCAGGCATCACCAATTAGTTTGCAAACAGTATCCCTCTGCTCCGAGTCGAACCCAAAAACATCAATCATGGGGACATTGTCTTCATCACTGTTATCTATTACTCTGAGGTCATCACTAATGGGCGGTCGTTCCTCAGGGGGCTGGATATATTGGGCTGGCACCTCTGCTATGCCCCCTTCAGAGAGGCTTTGCACTCTCATCATCTGAAAATCCATTCTTTCCTTCTTTTTTCTCTCCTTATTCCTCCAAAATAATTTATTCTAATTTGTTCAAACAAAATGAAATATCCTAATCCAATCCAATCCAATCTATCAATTGCAATCAAATCAATTATCAAATATTAGTCTCTTACTTCAAATTTCAAAGCAAAAGCCACAAAATGGGTTTTGAATCAAATGGAAAAGTAAAAAAAAAGAAGAAGAGAAAATTATAAATTAAACGAGAAAGAAAGAAATCAAATACCAATTCAATCCAAGCTCCTTTCCTTCACTTGTTTCTCCACATTCTGTTGAGCTTGCGTGGATCATTAAAATTTGTCAAGAGGGAGAGGTGGAGGGGGTAAGAGAGTGAGGAAAGGATGGATTTATTTGTTGGCTATTGTATATTATTGTCCCTATAAATGCTGTAATGTTTCACTTTGATCCTTTTTCATTTAACATTACTCATTTCAGTTCAGAGAGTTTTTAATGAAGGTAATTTTGTATCAATAATATAATTTTCACCTTCTATTTCGATAATATATATTTTTTGAAAATTTACATTCTATCCAAGTAAAAAATGATAAAAAAATTTCTCACTTTTTTTAAAAAATATTTTTAAAATTTTATTTTTGTTTATCTTTCATTTTTTTTAATCTATCTTTTCCATATATTGTAATTATTTAACAGTTATGGCTTCAATACTATAGAATCTTTATTTTCTATAATATTTAACAAGAAACCAAGAGCAAATGCTTGCCGACATGAAATGACAATATTTTTTAAGGCATTCAACAACCAATTAATTAGTTTTTTTAAAAAAAAAATTAGAGGAACTATTTTATTACTTTTGCAAAAGAATAATTTATAATTTACTCCACTGCATGTGCCGCAAACTTTTTTTTTTTTTTTTTAATATTTACTAAAAAATCAAAGTGCCTCAATAACCCAAGATATAGACACGATCATAATGCATTAACTTGGTAATCTAATTATCTCTTTCTTTTTCATTTTTCTCCTTCCCTTCCCATATCAGGCCTTTATTAGACCCTATTTGGATGAAATTCAAGATTAAATTGAAAAGGATTTAGAGAAATGGGGATTAAATTGAAAAAAGAGGGCTTGGGTTCGGGTGAATTGAAAATAAAAACTCAATTGAGAAGTTGTTATAGGTTTAGGACCAAAGTGATTATTAGAAGGGAAAAGAAAAGACCGACACGTGCAAACTACGCGCCAACGAGTGGAAGATGTCTCATTTTGGACGGTGCATGAGGTCATATTTAAACAGCCTCCAAAGATGACCTTCTTTGATAGAGTTGGAATCACTATGTCATCATTATTCTTTCAAGGTGACGTGTCTCTAAAATGAATGCTCGTTGTGGCTCCAGTGACCATTTTTCTTTTACTTTTCTTCCCTTCCCTCATAAATTCTGAAACATGAAATTTCTTTTACTATACTAAAAAGGAATATATTGCCCTCTAGTCTTTAATTGTAGTCCCTTTAGTTTTAATCCTTTAGAAACTAAAAAATCAAAATATTTTTTTTTTGTAAAATCAAATATCAACCAAAAATCCATTTTTTTTCAAAGCGAAAACCCCATAATCAAACTACTAATCTTAGATTTTAGGGCAGTCAAATGTGAAAAGATCTAACTGAAAAAAAAAAACATGAAAATGAAAAAAAAAAGTATTAAGTGATGAAAAAACAATGCAAACGGTGAGTCCATGGTAGAAGAAACAATAAATCACCTAGGCAAATTAGTTTTTCTTTGGATATACATACATCGCGCTATGTTGGGGGTTGTATTTTAAATTAATTTATAATAATTTGCAGGTATTGATGCATTTTTTGGTATCATAATTTGAGAAATAAAAAGATATTGTTTATCCTTAAAAAAATAAATTAATATATATATATATATATATATAAAAACTAATAAATAAATAAAAAGTGATGTTAATGTTGATTGAATATTAAAGTAAAAGCTAATACTTCTAGTAAAAGAAAAGGATATATGCACATATAAATATTTAACTTCTACTGTTCTTTATATTTTATATATTTTTATTTATTTTATTTTAAAGCTTAATTCTGATTACTAGTAATAAAATTTTTTTATGTTTATAAATACATCTTGCAAATGAAATTTATATATACAAAATATACAAGAGAAATTTAAAAATAAATTACAATAATCTTTTCAAACATTTTAAAATTAGAAAAATAATTAACAAGATTAATTATTATTTAAAAAATAATGAATTAAACAATTTAAAAATATAAAAGAGAAGGATACGGTATATTTTAAAAAAAGTAAAAAAAAGGCCTTTAATTAATGTTTTTTTTAAATAAATCAAGATTAAAAAAAAAGTGAGGCCCTGCATGACTAGAAGATTGATGTTTTGAATGTGTCTACTCCTCCTTTTTTTTTTTATTTATTAAAATGGATGATACGTATGCTGAATAAGTTTTTGATCATTTATGGCGACCAAAAGATTTTATTTGAGTTTTGAGAACTTAAAAATTTATTTTTTAATTTGTATTTATTTGAAAACAATCTAGAAACCTTAATAAATTTATTTTTAATCAAAAAAACCCTTTAGTCAGTCTAATAAAAATATTAAAAAAACCTTACAATAAAATTATATAAACAGAAAAATAAATAAAAAATTGTTGATTCTAATTAAATATTTAAATGAAAAGCTAATATTTTAAGTCAAAGTAAAATATAAATATATGAAAATATTACCTTGACTCCTTTATATATTATATATTTTTATTTATCTTATTTTAAAGGTTAATTATGATAGTGAATAACAAATAATGCTTTTTTATTAATTCATTTTACAATTTGACATAAATAGGAGCATGCAAGTGAAAAAAAAAATAGTATTAAGTATTCTTGTGCCTATATAATAATAATAATACAAATTCATCCACCTGCTTTGCTATCTCGGTTTCCTTAACGCTGCGGCTTCCATGGACTGTAGCACGACCTCCAGTCCTCCAATGGCTCGCAAAGCAAAAGGAAAAGGAAAAGCAAAAGTGAAAAAGTTTACCACAAATCTTAGTGATACTCTGCTAAGTTTTATATAATCATTATTTTTAAAATTTATGAAATTAATTGAATATATATAAAACACCCCCATCAATAAAAAACAAAACAGAAGGAAAAAGCAATTTCAGTTCAGTGCGTGGAGGGCGGTGGAGTAGCTGATCAAAGTAAAACCTCTCATTCCTTCATTTTTTTCCCAGCTATTATCTATCAAGGGTTCAGTACATCTTTTCACTAATTTTTCCAGGTTAGTTATTGCTAATGTTTTAGGGTTTAAATGTAAATCGTCCTTTCTTTCTTTCTGGCTATTATCAAAGCTTCAGTTTCGGTTGTTGCTGTTGTTATGATGATGATGATGATGATGATGATGATATTTCAGCTTTGAATTTCGTTGCTAAACCCCTCATTGTCTTAGGATTTAATCGTAATTATGCTATTTATTTATAGGACTAAATCTGAATAATTTCATCAAATCTTGATCTGAATAGTAAAGTAATTATTTTCTGCGTTGTAATAATTAATATTGAGTTAATTAATTATGCGTGCAGAACAGGACATGGATGATTCTGGTGGGAAAAGCATAAACGATTTACCCGATGTTCTTCTTCGACACATACTGTCCTTCCTTGTAACAAGAGATGCTGTTAGAACAAGCATATTGTCTAGGAAGTGGGAGCATCTGTGGAAGTCCCTTTCCAATCTTGAGTTTCATCAATATCTTTTTAAGGCTAAGACAACGATTTTCATGAATTCTGTGGAGAGAGTGCTTCTTCTACGGGACTCCTCTAATATAGAAAAATTCACTCTTACATGTAGAATTGATGATGCGACTCGAACTCGTATTTGGGTTTCTGCTGCAGTAAATCGTAATGTTAAAGAGTTATGTGTCGACTTTTCCGAGGGGGATGAATCAGAATCGTTCGTTTTCCCCCTATGCTTATTTACTTGTGCAACATTAACCAAGTTGGAAATTACTTCACATGGTGTTCTCAGGCTTCCTTCTTCAATCCCTCTCCCGTGTCTAAAGATATTGAGCCTTCAACACGTTGTCTTTCCCGATGAGGACTCAACCCAGCAAATATTGAATCTCCGAACCCTCGAGGAGTTGGAGATCTGTTTCTGCGACTGGAAGAACCTTAAGGCCATTACCATTTCTGCTCCCAAACTTCGAAGCTTGGACATTTATGAAATGCGTAGGAGCAATTTGAGAGGTTCAGATGCTTGTCATGTCATGATTTTTGGAACTGCTCTAACCTTTTTTTCTCTCAGTGGTGGATTTTGGGATGACTATTGCTTATTTAAATCATCATCACTGGTTGAGGCATATTTTGATGTTGATGGATGTGAGGGGAGGTCAAGGGAAATTGCCTACCGTGCTTATAAGCATATTGCAGGGCTCTCTACTGTAAAACATTTAACACTGGATCCTGCTGTTTTAAAGGTATTTTTGCTTCTCCGTTTTGCATCAGCTTCTATCTGGTCACTGGATAATAGTCTTATTTGTATCTGTCTCTCCCTACCTCTTTCTCTTTCTTTTCCTTTACCTTTTATTTTCTCAACCCAGTTGCTTGAAATGTTCATAAAAAGCCTCTCGATTGCACGCCCGAGTAGCATGAGCATTCTTAGCCTTTAATTCTCCCGTGTGTTTTTAACCAATTCAACTAAAAAGCTAAATTTATTGGATACGGTATTAAAATATAATTTATATTATTTTCTAACTGTTCTTAATCCAGGAGACCATTACTGCCACTTGACATTGCTTACAGATGCTTCTTCAATGAAGTGCGTTAAATTATAACAATTTTGTTTGTGTTTTTTTATAGGCTCTAGATTGCGCGCCCGAGCTTCTTGCCCATCCACCTACACTCATGAATCTGACCTCGTTACGATTATCTGAGTCGTTGTTTCATCGTCCTGGTCTTCACTGTGATAGCTTCTGGCACATTCTCTACAGCTCTCCTCATCTTAAAGCTCTTAGTTTCTATAGAGTAACATCTTGGACTCTTTGATTTCCAAATTAAGTTATCATCAAGCTTTCATGTTTACAAATCTAATGGGTTCACATGATTCTGGTGAATGTGCAGATCGAGCTAAGTGAGTTGCCCACAAATTGTGGAGAGGATGACTGGATATTGGAGCCAGCGCCACCTTGCTTCCAGTCATGTCTGGAATGCATTGAGATACGTGACTTCGGAGGTCTTATTGATGAGTTGGATGCAGTTGCCTTCTTGCTGAAGAATGCAAGAGCTTTGGATGATATGGTTATTACTTGTTCGAACAAAGGGTCAGAGGCTCAGAGGAAGATTCGCGAGCAGCTATTCGAGCTCCCTGGATGGTCAGAAATTGGCAAATTAAATTTCGTTTGACTATTTATTTTGGATTATACTTCCTTTAATCCTTTTGAACTATAAGAAGAGAAGTGTATTCCTACAATTTTAAAGATTTCTCAATTGATATATTATATATAGATTGTTTAACATAAAGTTTTGCCAATAAACCACCTCTTATATTAATTAATAGTTACTAAAATTATGTTGTATACGAATGCCTTGGTGTCATACTAGTTTGCATGCTTCTTCTCCGGTGGGATTAAATTTTTTCTTGAAAATTAAAAAAAGAATGTTTGCATCATATAAAATTCTTTGATATTTTTATTAAATCTAAAAATATAATCGGTTAAAATTTTTTGTTTCTTTAAGAAAATCTTTTATTGCAAAGTAAAAGTTAATATGTGTATTCAATAAAATCAATCAAGAGTTATTTGTGTTAATAAATAATAACTAATAAGTTGATTTAAAGTAAAAATAAAGTCTGAAAATTGATATGATTTAAATCAAAGATTAAGCTAGGAAGTTAAGATAAAGATGTATATTGAAAAGTTAAGATAAAAATGTGTATTAAAATATCTGATCTTATTTAGGATTGTAATTGATTTTTTATTGTATTTCATATTTCAGTCTATTATCTTCTAATTTGATAATTTTATTATAGTTTCAAAACAAATTTAAGTTAATTAAGTCTAAAATTGAATCATATATTAATTTGAAATCCATATTCAAAATTTATATTCCCAATATCTAGGGTTATTTCCATATCTTATTTATTTTTAAATCTAGTTTGAGATCGACACGCTGAATTAGAATAACAATTATCTTTTAACAAGATGAACAAGCAATGTCTTGATAAAATCTGTTCAAATTAATTATATCAATTGGATTTTGATCTTACCACCATCCTATCTTATTTAATTACAAATTCAACTCGTGCTAGACTTTGAAAGTCAACTTGATAGCTAGACTAGATGTATTAACTTAAACAAAAGGCTTCGTTGATGTTCACAGGGGCGGAGCCATGCTGGGGCATAAGAGGGCCTGCCCCCTTTACATTTTATAAGCATGTTTATGTGTAGAAACATAAATTAGGAGTTTAAAAGTTTCAGGAATGGAAGGGGAGTTATAGAAAAATATGGGAAAAAAAAAAAAAAAAAATACTATGTGTCTTCACGTCCAAATAAAGCAAATGCATGTTTCTTGGAAAATCATCCATTTTTGGATTTTTTTTATATGCATTTTATTAAAATCACTACAAAATCTTTTTTCTAGCAATGTTTTATTTTTATTATATATATATATATAGATTTGGGTTATTTTTAAAAATATCTTCGAAGAAGATTGATAATAAAGTTATTTTAAAAGCAGTTTTAAAAATATAAAAAATCAAGGAGAAACAATTATAATGTAATTTTTTTTATTTTAAAAGTATTTTTAAATTAATTTCATTTGATATAAGTTAGTATATATGTTTTAAATTGATTTTTTTATATAACGAATATCTATATAATAACAAGTATTTATTAGTAATTTGTTTTTCATTTAAATTTTTTTAGCTTTGCCACTGGATGTTCTGAGGGTTTTTATTCTTGATTTACCTAAAAATATAAAATAAGATGGAGAGACAGTCCACCGCTGTTGAGCCTTAGAGTGGCATCTCCTCCAAAGAGCCAGTGAAACTGTGAAAGTATTTGATCTCTGCCTCGCTAGGTTTTTGCGTAATTTAAATCATCGATTTGATTGATTTTGGACGATGTCGTTTAGTCCCAGACCTCTTGGTTTCAACCAGGAACGCTGTCGTTTCCATCCACCAGCGACTCCTCGAAAGAAACAAGGCAATTAATCTCAAACCATGGACCTAGAAAATTACCATGTCGCTTAATTTATATCATCGATTGATTGATTTCGGTATTGTTTGGTACTGTGATTGTGATTGTGGGTGAAGTTTATCCGTATTCACAACTATTATTGTTTGGTAAAGCAGGAATTTTTTTTTATTGGTGAGACCTACTACCAACTGTGGCACAGTTACAGGTTTGCTGCAAACTAGCTCTTTGCTGCTTCTTAGTGTTACCGATTAAAATTTTGAAAAAACTAAAAAAAACCGATGCTCCACTTTTGGGTTTTTAAAAAAAATTTCGGTTTCTTTTTGAACCGAACCGAACCGGTTTTGGAGCATAGCTCCATGGAGCATGTCCATTGTTCAGTTGGACCGGTCTGGTTCAAAGCTATGCATTGAACCGGATTCGATCCAATAAAATAAAATAAAATTATATTTTTAATTATGTTTTGTTTGAAAAACTAGTGTTAAATATTATTCAATGACACTACATAAATTAGACGAAAATCACTTGATGACGTAGCATTTGCAGAATTTGATCACAATCCCAATTTTTTTTCCTAATTATATTTTACCTGATATTGTTGTACTCTTAAAAAATTTGTGAAAAATTATAGTCCTTTATCGAATGTATTTTATATGTGATGAAATTGTAGATAATTTAATGGAATAATAAAAAATATTTTATATAAAATATTATTTATTTCATGATGTAATAACAATAGTTAAATCTACAATATTTAAATTAAAAACCATTAATATTAATATATATTTTTTAAAATTATTTTATAACCTCAATTTTAAAAGCATTTTTAACCAAACACATTAAAATATTTTTTAGCTAACTTCAATTTTAACCACAGTTTTAACCAAACATATATTTTTTCAAACTAATCTCGATTAAAATTTTTTTTTAATAAAATAATTTTTTTCACAATAACTATAATACTAAAGACACCCGACTCTTCGATGGAGATAAAATTGAATTTACTTGGATATGATGTCGCTCAGTCACCGGGCTCTTCGTTTCCCACAGAAAACCAGGAACGCTGTCGTTTCCATCCGCTAGCAACTCCTCGTAAGAAACAAGGCAATTAAATCTCAACCGCAGACCAAGAAAATTACCCTTTCCAATTCTCAATCAATTACCCATTAATCATCCTTTCTTCTTCTTCTTCTTCTTCTTAATTTAATTTCTTTCTAATTGGATCGTTTCCTTTATTTGGATGCTAAAATTGGGAGCATAAAATAAAGGAAATTAAAGGGAAATAGAAAATAAAAAAAAAAAATACCCTAAACTTTATTTTTCTTAATATATAAAATCTTTACACCAAATTAGAAAGAAATTAAAAAAATTGATTGAATATTGCTCATGGAATCCTCTAAAAAATCGTTATATATATATATATATATATATATTTTGTTTTTCTCATCAATATATCTAAATAAAGAAAACCCTCACTTTCCTTAAACCAAACAAGAAATTTAATTCCCTTTACTTTCCTTCTTTTAATTTTCTCACTTCAGTTTAATTGCCATATAAAGGTAACTTATTACGTCCTGCCCTAGCCACCATCTTCTCTAAGTTATTATCAAAACGAAAAACACAAGACCTCACTCTCGGCTTCTGTTTCTACTCCTTGTTATTTCTTCATCTCGGCTGCAAATCCTTCAACTTCTCCATCGTTAGGTTTTTTTTTTTTAATTATCTTCTTCTCACATGGTTTTGCCATTCAATGCATTTTATATTAACATGAGAAAAGCATATTTTGCATGTTTTATGAGTTGTTTATTTGAATTTTTATTACATTCTCTTCTTTTGATAAATTACTTATGTTAAAGACTAATATAAAATTATTCATTAAAGTCTAAACCACTATACTATTTTTCAAAATAAAATTAAATATAAAATAATATGAGTTTGTTGATAGATATTGTCTTTTCGTGGTGAAAGATGAATACATTATTGAACAAGATTAAGAGAAGATGAATTTGTTGAACTAGATATGTTGCAAGATATCACATAACTGTGGTCAAATCTGTTTTTATTTTGCCTAGGCTGCTGGTTTAATTTCATCTAATCTCCATTCTTTTAGCGTTAAATGTGCAAAAAATCGAATATATTCATGTTGCTGTGTTGTAGTAAAGTTGATTTTGGAATGTAACGAGTCCTGATGATCAACCTGACGCTTCATTTCATGCATTAGGCGAAGTCTAAACTATGGAGGCCAAATCTTTGACTCGCAAAACCAAAAGAAAGAAGTTGAAGGCAGAAAAGGGAACCGATTCTGGTGAAAAAAGCTTTGGCAATTTACCTGATGCTCTTCTTGAACATATCCTGTCGTTCGTCTCGACAGCAGCTGCTGTTAGAACCAGCATATTATCAAAGAAGTGGCTACATCTGTGGAAATCCACACCCAATCTCACGTTTTTTGGTCTGAAATCCCCCAAAAGAAAGCTCTTCATGGATTTTGTGGATAGGGTTCTTGCTCTTCGTGGCCCTTCTAATATTGAAAAATTCTATCTCTCATGTAAAGTCAAGGACGATCCATCTCGGGTTGGTACATGGATTTCTGCCGCTGTAAATCGTAACGTCAAGGATTTATATCTCGAACTTTGTGATTTCGAAG
Organism: Populus alba; assembly: GCF_005239225.2. NCBI lineage: Eukaryota > Viridiplantae > Streptophyta > Magnoliopsida > Malpighiales > Salicaceae > Populus > Populus alba. The sequence goes on along the minus strand of NC_133294.1, from coordinate 1,173,077 downwards.
CATCGTTTAATTTGCCTCATTGCTTATTTAACTGCGAAACATTGACAGAGTTGGAAATAAATATGCCATATATTCTCAAGCTTCCTTCTTCAATATCCCTCTCATGTTTGAAGATATTGAACCTCTATGAGGTTACCTTTACTGATGACCACTCAACCCAGCAACTATTCAGTCTCCCGAACCTCGTGGAGTTGGAATTACATGAGTGCAATTGGATGAATCTCATGGCTGTCAGCATTTCTGCTCCCAAACTTCAGAGCTTGGACATATATGAACCTTGTCAGAGCAGTCCGGCTTCTTTAGGCGGTTGTCATGTCAGGATTTTTCGAACTGATCTCACCCATTTTACTATCATCGGCACACTTTCAAATGACTATTGCTTATATGAATCTTCTGTGGTCGAGACATGCATTTCTATTTTTTCCGCTGCTGACAAACCGAGGCAAACTGCCTACCGTGCCTCTAAGCTCCTTGAAGGAATTTCTAGTGCTCAATCCTTGTGTCTAACAACTAATGTTGTTGATGTGTGTTTGCTTCCCCTTTTCCCTTAAGCTTCTATGTGATCTACGGGCCTCACAGGTGTGATGCAGTTTTTTCTTTATTCGCAGGTTCTGGATGACGCACCTGAGCTGCTTGCTTTCCCGCTTGAATTTACGAACTTGACCTCTTTAATGTTTGAATCAGAGGAGTCAAATCTTCACAGTGATGGATTTTGGCACATCATCTACAACTCTCCTCATCTTGTAGCTCTTCAGTTGTATGGGGTAACTCTCTGCACTTTACAAGTTTCCACTTCTCGCTGTCAAGTTCCTTATTTGTGACTTCAATCAGTTATTGAATCACGATGAATGTGTAGGTCAGCATGCCTAAGGTTCCTTCAAATTGTCGAGAAGATTGGACATTGGACCCATCTCCACCTTGTTTCCTGTCATGTCTCAAATTCATTCAAGTCGCAAGTTTTCGTGGTGATGAAAAGGAGCTGGATGCAGTTGGCTTTCTTTTAAAGAATGCTACAGCCTTAGAATCTATGGATATAATTTATTCTGGTTCTGCGCATAGGGATGAGGGTGTAGACAAGACGAACAAGATTCATCAACAGCTACTTGCCTTCCCTAGATGGTCAAAGATCGGCAAAATCGATTTCGATTGAGCATTTTCTGGTCATATTGATTGCACACAACTCTCCCAGTTGTCCAAATTTGAACTTCTAAGAGCACGAGGGAATATGATTTTTAGTCACTTGGTTGTAGAACGCACTTGAATTGTTTCTACTGCACAAGTTTCAACTTTTGGAAATCAAGTTCCATTTACTGGAGAACTGATTCTTGTACCCTAACCATTCTGATGACACTTCAACTCAAATGTTTCATTGTTTTTGGAGACTTTTTTTTGATTCGATAGAAATATATGAGAAGGAAGCTTGTGATCAGATTTCATATCTATACTCAACATAGTCAGTGATTCACAAGTATACAATCAAGGAGGCAACTCGAAGGTTTCTTCGACTTCTTTAAGCCAAAGATTTATGCTTTGAACCTTACGACTCAACTACAGAAAATATTTACCTGTTGATTCAATACATAAGCCCCCTTCAAGTCCTGTAGATCCCCGTTGCCATCACCAGAGGGCAAGGCAATGAGAAGATTCTTCAAGACTATCGCGCTTTACAGTAACATCTCAACAGCATTTACCTCGCTCTGAAGTCTAGAAAAATCACAGATTGTGCACCATCCAAGTGTTGATAAACATTTAGGATCAAACATCCATTCACTTCGCACATCGAGTGTCTCCGGGGAAAACCCCTGCGTGTCAATCACAGGACACTATTTAGCTCTTGTAGCAATGGTATACACTTCATAAGAATACCTAGAAAACTAGTTGCTTGCCATGGTTACCCCTGAAAATTCAATGCCTTTTGACGCAAGCTGCATGCTGGAGCATTTTCTGCAATCCTCTGCAATGAAACACCAACGGTTAACGGGGGAATGTGAGACATGACAAATTACAGAGAACAGGCAGCCTAGCGAGGAGTTCCTCTGCATAAATGAGAGCCTAGAACAATATAACATGCTCCAGTACAGCTTCGATAAAACCAAAAGAAGGGGGCAACAAGTGTTAATAACCATTTAGCTGTAAGAACAGCATGCTTTACCTCAACTGCTGTATCGAAAAGTTGTAGGCAACACACTTTAGAAAGCCCTGTTCGAAACACACCAGCACGATCAGCAAGGTCTTTCCATGGCCACACTCCCTTGATGTTTTAATAGATGCTTTAATTCCTTATTGGGGATGCTCCAAGTATTTGGTAATGAAGAATGAACATCCTGCGATAATGATTTTGCAAGAACTTGAACAATCCACATCGTCTGTGTCAACAAGTGCATCTGCTCCGCCATTTCTTATTTCCAGTTTTCTTAGATTGAATGAAAAAATGCCGACAGCATGGACATTGTTCCAAGAACAACTTGTTGGAGTCAACTCCTCCAGTGCTAGACAATCATCAAAGAACTGCAGTGTCTGATGATCGGGAAAGACAACATTTTCGAGATGCAAGAAGGGAGCTTAAATTGTTAATGATTCACAAATAAAATTCGAAACTCCGTTTCCTTTCTTCTTCTCTGTTTTTTTCGCAAATACTCTTTAACTTAATTTCCTCCCATTTCTCTCCCTATCTTAACACTTAAACATTCTTTCAACAAATCATTTTAACTCAAAATACATTAAAAATAATTTTATATTATTCTCTTTTTTTAAATCGCCAAGAATCAAACTAGCATGTAATATGTGTGTGTGAGTGTATTAATAGAAACAATAAAGACCGGAGCAAAAATACTGTGAAGATCGTTGTGCACATAGATACAAAAAACTATTCATTGCGATAGTTAAATTACGCTTTTATCATTTGAAGAAAAATCGGGGTGCCTTGGTTCTAAGGTAATTCGTTCTTTTCAAATGGTCTATTCATCATTAAAAGATTGTTAGTTTCTTTTTTTTTTTTTTTTGTTCCAGAGCAATACAATGACTTATTTATCCTTAGAGTAAAAAAATCAGAGCTGTTAATCAAGGTTATTTTTGTATTTTCCTTTTTTAGAATAATAAAATAATTTTTTTGCCTTTAGAATCGAAAAAAGGTAAGGCATGTGTTTAAGGGCTTCTTTATCCTTTTACTTTGGTTTTTTGTTTATTCTATAATCACGAAGAAGGGCGTTTTGATTTTATTTTTGCACTTAATAATTATTTTTTTAATTAAAAAAACTGGTGGTGCATGTTATACTTACCTGTGACGGAATTTATTATTCTGTCGTGTTTTTGGAAATGACAACTTATTTTTTTTCTTTCTAATGTAGTGTCTGATGACAACTGTCTAATGACAACTAATGTGTTGTTTATTGCATGTAATCATTTTTTTTTTTTTATCTATTTCTTCTCTCTCATACCTCAAAAGGTACACATTTATCCCTTTTATTTTTAATATTTTTTTTATTTTAATTTTTTCTTGCCATTTTTATAAGAGTTTTTATTCAATTTATTCCTTTAATTATAATTTTTTATATATAATTTTTTTTAATTCAGTTTTCATTCTTTTGATTTCTATTTTTTTTCCTTGATTTTTTTGTTAAAGTTTTATTTTTTTAAAATTTTATTATTCAATCAATGTTTATGGTGTGTTATGTTTTAGATTTGATACTTTTTATTTTAATCTGTTTTTTTAATTTGTTTTTTATTTTAATTTTTATTCTTATTTTTTTAATTATATTTGTTTATTTTAGATCTTTTTATATGATTAATTTTTATTTTTAATTTTAATTTTATTTTAATATTTGATTTGTTAGGGATTGAACTATGTTTATTGGTAGACAACATTTATTGGTTTTCGTTTCTAACTAATGAAATAGAAAAACAGAAAGCTTTATATTCCCAAGAAACAAACAATAATTATTAAACAAGTTTTCTCAAATTTCCAGGAATTATTTCAATAAAATCGAAAATCTTTTTCCCAAAAGTAATTAGATTAATTTCTTAAGAATTGTTTAGTACAATAAGTGATTGATTTTGGTGAATGGAGCCCAAACCCAACCCATGAATTTACAGTCCTTACTATTGACACAAAAAAGAAGAAGAAAAAAGAGCATAATTTTCAGCCCAAACTAACAAGAGGAAACAAAGTAGAAATTCCTCAGATTTGAGAATTTCAGCCATCGCAGGTATCCCACCAACCCCCCCTTCTCTCATGGCTTCACCGTCTGATCCCACCAACCCGTGAGTTTTATTTGCCGGAGACATGTGTATGAGTCCATAGGTTATGTAAATGCTTATATATTATTGATGATTTGATTTTATTTATGAATTTGATGAAGGGAGGCGGCGGCAGCGATTAGAAGGAAAAAAAATGGACCCCCGATCAAGTTCTTGGTTCCTCTTGTCTATGCTCCTGTTCTTCCTCTAAGTAAGCTTCTACTTTTTATGTTTCTTGAAATGGGGTTTGTCCATTTTCGTGCTTAATGATGAGTTTGTTTGTTTTTTTAATATTTTCAGTTCGACTCACCCTGCGTAAGAATCCTGTTGTAAGGGACCGTCTTTTCACGGCTGTCTTGGTTGGTGCTTTTGCTCATGGCTTTTACTTGGTGTATCCTTTTTGTTTTTCTTGTTCTTCCGTAATGCAATTTGATTCTAGTGCTATGTGATTCTGGCTTGCGAATGTTTGAGCAGTCATATCATTGTGTTGATGCCTTAATGTGCTCATTTTGGTCCTTAAATTTATTGCTTCTCAATGACTGTGGCCTTCGTTTGAAGGGTTCCTATTTCTTGGTTTATATTTTATTTGAGAAAATAGAATGAATACAAGGAGTGGAAGGTAGAGCGTCTTTCATAAAAATTGCAATAAAATTATATATAAACCTTCTTTTCTGCTATTTGGTGAGTAATGGAAGTAGATGGAAGAAAGATGTGGAGTTTAATTTCAGGTAATTTTTGTTACATTGTCAAGTCAGATATGTGGTTTTTTGTATGCTGTCATACTACTCTTAAATTGGAGTTAATAGTTGTAGAAGCTGTTACACCATCATGATTCAGGGTAGTATAGATGGATGATTCATAGCATTTTGTGATTTTGCTTCTAAATCTTGAATATTCAGAATCTTTTACTAGGCTTATATGGGGAGGTTATAAGAAGTCAGGGAATCTGATATTGGGGGGTGGCTATTACAGATGTTTAAGCTGAAAAACTCTGAAGGATGTGTTATTAGTGAACAAGAAGATACACTTGCATAGTTTTATTTTGTGGCATTTCCATCAAATATTATGTATTGGAATACATTTCTGTTTATGAGGCTTTCTATCGGAATTGGTTGCTGACTTACTGGATAGGCAAATTCCATTGTAGTACTCTCTGTTTGGTAATGCAGTTGCAGTGCATTTGAAATTGCTTTTCAAAGTGTGTGTCATAAATGCATCAAAATCGATGCTTTTTAGGTGCGTTTAGATGGTTTTGATGTGAACATGTTGAAACAATTGAAAAACACCTAAAAAACTATCAAATTGATACCTTTTTCAGTTGAAAAGCACCCACATCACTTTACCAAACACACTTAGCTGCGCTTTTGGCAAACTATATAGTGTTTAGTCAGAATCTCATGCTGTAGTTGTACAAATAATTCCTCTAGATAATCTGGTTCTTTGACAGTCACAAAACATCCATTTCATGGTCTTTTGCAGTTTAATGTTGTCCACTTTTGGTTCTTTCCATGCTCCACCAGGTATATGTGAATGGGTACATGAGAACTATGGAAGATTTCTGTGAAAGAGTTCATGGAAACAACCACAGCAAATCAAGCCATTGAAAAGAAAAAGGAAACAAGGCCTATCTCCTAACTTCAGCATGCATATTTCCTTTTCTTTTTGAAAAACTGTCTGAACCAAAATGTCATTGCTGATGGCAAAGTATAATGCAGAGTATGATATGCTGCATTTTAAATGATTATGATTATTTCTATTTCCTGAATTCATAACAGCTTAATTCAACAATTTTCTCTATATCACTTCATTGAAAACTGGCATGCAGACTTTTTAGGCAATCTGTCTCATGCCATTTTGATTTGACCGTTAGAGTCTGAGGTCTGCAGTGTCTATGTGGAGTTATCTTTTATTGCCTGCCCATCATCAATTAGATTGCAGCCAATTAGAAGCAATTAAGATGCATTTTGATAGTGAAATTATAAACAATTGTCTATGTTTGCTAGTCTAGAAGACATTACTCTTTCTTTTGCCTTCTATATTACTTTGTTGGGTTTCCTTGATATATATGTTCAGAACAGATATATATGACAGCGAAAGCAAGTGAATTTCAACTCCCTTTGAGAAGTTGAAGTCTTAGTGTTTGCTCCTCCTCTACAACCTCCATTGGTTCTTCACAAATGGAATAGCAGCCAGATGTTCTCATGATACAACAACTTACAAACAATTTAGATTTTGTTCATCCTTTTTCATTTTTCAAACATCGACTGCTTCTGAAGCCCCTGTGACGGGGCTAAATTTAAGCACTGTATCTTTCAGATCTTTCAGTTGTTGTTTGACAGAAATAATTTCAGCCTAAAAGGTTGGTTTTGTTATTGCTGCAGTAAAATCTCATTTTTGGTTTTCGGACATCTGAAGCCTGAAGCATTTTTATTACTTGATCTGTGCCTCCTTGAATGCAGTTTTAGATTTTCTTTCAATTTCTGAACTCAAAGGTCAAAGATATGCACTGTTGACCACCGTTGGATACGAGTCGCCTTCTTTACTAGTGTGAATGGTGGAGGTGGTAGATGTTTATTTTTCCAAAATTTTGTTTGATTTTAAGCTGTGAAGAGGAAAATTTTGAAAATTATTTTCAATTGATTATATGTTAAAAAAAAAGGCAAATTTCTTTTTCTTTTTTTATATAATTCATCTCATTCAGTGTCTACATCTCCGATGTGGCCTTATTTTATGAACACAATTAACAGATTTTGTTGCATCGTTGAATTTCAAGACACTCGTCTTGGGATCCTTGCGCAAGTGAAAAGGGTGCAAGAACTCCTAATTAGATTTTAATTTCTGCAAGCCTTTAAATTTCTTCAAGAAAATAGGGGAGGAGGAGGTTTTTAACCACCGAGAGAAAGAAAAAGGAAGCACTAAGGAATATTTTACAGCCTAAAAAACAAGCAGTTAAATCATGAATCTGCAATTGGAAGACCAGCAATAAAGGCTTGTGCATCAATGGAATAAATAAAAACATTAAGATACAACAAAATCCCAGATGAATTTTCGAAGAACCTACTCTAATCATGGAGCAGAATCAGACCCAAAAATATTTGCAGGAAATTGAAGAACAACTAGAATGTGTAGCAGAATCGGACCCAAAATATCCCTATTGAACAGCTAGAACCGTTACAAATACCATTGACTTGATACTACTGGAGAAAAATAAAAGAAAAAGCACAAGTTGTTTTAATAGCTCAACACATGGGATTTTCTGTCAAAACTCAATTCAGGTGCATGGTTCACATGGAAATGATTTCAAATTTTGATTCTCTAGCGAGCATGGATATCTTATTCTTGTTCAACCCGCCACCTGAAATATACACCTTCTCCAAAACTGTTGAAACTCTGAATAAAATCCCGACAGCATGCAATTCCTCGTCAGTTAAAGAGGATGTGTGGATCTTGATGATCTTTAGTTGTGTCAAGAAACAAGGAGGCAATGGATCCAATGCGAAATTTTTATGTTTCTTAGACAAGAAGACACCCTGCAAATCAATCATACATTTCAACCAAAATATTCAAGTTTAACCCCAGATAACCACAGCAAAATCTATTTGGTGGTTTGAAAATCATACCATTCGGAAATCAAGACAGTCAAGATGAGGCAATTTCTGTAGCAATCTATTCAGTGCTCTGCAAGATAAATCCACACTCTTCCTCTTCAATTCAAGACGAGTCAATCTCTGAAACACTGGAAGATCTAGTTCTTCTGCATAAGCAAGAGCCTAGAAATCCAAAAACAAAATAGCATGAAATTTATAATTGCAATCGAGAAACTCCCCTTTGATTAACATGAATTAAATCCTTAAGAAGAAGTAGAAGAAAACAACCTCGTATTCATAAGAAACACTGTCCTAATGAGATAATTAACTGACTTCTAATCGACTGGAAACATACCTCAAGAGTATCAGGTGATAGCCCCAAGTGTTCCACATTACAGAACTCCATAATAAGCTTATGGACACGATGGGCAACTTCTTTTTCTCTCCCTTCCCTTTCAATCTTACCTTTTGAATGCACATGTATATATGCATCAACTATCGAGGATGAACATAAACAGTAAGTAGTTCTGAGATCACCGTAGTAGGAGAAGGATTTAATATTCGATCCAGAAATCACGACTTTACAACCACTACTCGAAGTAGCATCACAAATGACCACGGATTCGAGCATGGGAGTAGAAATGTAGAGACACTTTGCTAACCCCCAATGGCATTCTTTCAGAGTTAGCTTCTGTAATTTTGGGCAATCACCAAAGAACTGCACCGTTGACTGCCCATATGGAAGTAGACAAAATGACAATTCTAACTCCTTCAGATCGGGAAGACATGTAGTAGAAGGAAGTTGAGTAATGTCCACCGGTTCAGGCATGGGAGTAGAAATAAAACCAAGATTTGCATCCCTCCAAAAGCATCGATTCAGAATCAGCTTCTGCAATTTTGGGCAACCGGAAAAGAAGTGCAACAGTGACTGCTGATGCGGAAGTAAACAACATGACAATCTTACCTTCTTCAGATTGGGAAGACATGCAGTACAAGGAAATTGAGTAACTTCTTCTAGATTCAGAACAGTTAGTGTTGGACAAGAGAAAAGGTGATGAGGTAACGATATTGGCACACCAACATAGACAAGGCGAAGTGAAAAGTCTTGCACTTTAAAGCTTAGTGCTTTACTTATCAGTGCATTAATACATGCACTATTTAACATATGACTTGAGAGAGAGAATTTCTCAATTCTTGGAACATCACGACACATCATCGCCCTTTCTGCAGAATTCATGAACATCACAAATTTATCAGGTCTCCATTCTTCAAAGGAAAGATTGGAAACAGACATCCATAGATGTCGCCATCTCTTTGATAATATGCTAGTTTTGAGGACATCTTTTGCCGGAAGGAAAGACAAGATGTGCAGAAGCATGGCGTCTGGCAGATTTTCTATCATATCCATTTCGTCATCCATGTTGTTCGGTAACTTCCTCTGCTGCTGGCTTTTGGCATCGATCTCTTGATCACTTTCACGCATGGTAGTAGTTTGTGACGCAGTTTATAGAAGAAAGAAGTACTTTGCTTGGAAAGTTATGAATAATAATCTCTAATGAAAAAAGAAGAAGAAGCTAGACATCCCTTTATAATAGCACTAGAATCCTTACAGGAAAAAAACTCTCCGTGAATAATAGAATCCAACTAGAATTAGGATTTTTAAAATTTAAATATGTATAATAGAATCCAACTAGAATGAGGATTTTTAAATTCTATGTATAATCTTAATAATTAAATAAATATTACAATAAAAATAATTATCATATAATTATTTTTTTAAAAAAAGCATCCTCCGTCACATTTATTTATTTAAGCTCGTAATAATTATCATTCCTACCCGGCAAGACCTAAGAGGATAAATATTCTTTTGTTAGTTGTTATCTGATTCCAAAAAATACAGTGTATTTATAGGCTGATAAAATATAATAACCAGAAAGAAAATTAAATAGCTGTCTTATAACAGAGAGCCATTACAACATATTAAAAAAAAATGTTGGGAAAATATAGATGTCATGATGGCTGTTAGAAAATTAATTCAAGGAGTTAAAAAATTATGGATTTATTTTAAGAGCTAAAAACAAAGCATTACTAGAGATAAAAGATTTAAAAAGTATAGGCATTATTTCGCGTGCATGGAGGCAATTAGAGGTTTTTTTCTTGTTCAGGCCGACCTTATGCACACAAGCCTACCATCCTTTCCTTGTTTGTTACTATTGTATAACAAAGTTTATTATATAAATATTAGAAGAACGTTTTATTTTTTCAATATGGAATTAAAAACCTATTAGTATATATATTTTATGTTTACAGGAAAAAAGTATTTTTTTTAATATGGGATAATAAACATTTTTTATTTAAATACTTCAACTTAAAAGGAAAAGACAATATCTTTTCGATGCGGGATACAAATCTTTTGAAATAATCTATAAAACTTTATTATTTACAAAAATCCCCCATATATTTCATAAGATTTTTTTAGAATAAGAATATATTTGTAGGATTTCTATCTATTAAGTGCAATGCATTTAACCTAGTGTCTTTTGGATTATGAACCAGATTATAGAAAAAATGATATTTAACTTACATAATTATTAATAAAGTTTTTTTTTAACTTCTATAAACTAAAAATTCTTATTATAAGTTAGGTATCTCACCAATCAAGTTACAAAAAAAAAAATTAAAAAAATATAATTATGATTATGATTGTTAAAAAATTATGGTTTCAGATTATAGGCAAATTACAAATTATTATTGGTGACAAAAAAAACTTAAAAAGTATAGGAGTTGTCTCGTGGGCAAAGGGACAATCAAGGCCTTTTCTCTTAATTAATTCAACCTTATACGTGTGAGCCTACCATTATTATTTTTATTGATTATTATCTCATATCAAAGTTTACTATATAATATTAGAAGAACGTTTTATTTTTTCAACGTGGGAAATTGAAAATTTATTAATATATATATACTCTATGTTTATAGGAAGAAAATTGTTTTTTTTTTCAATACAAAATAATAAATTTTTTTTTATTTAAAAAGATATATTTTCAATGTGGAATAAAAACCTTTTGAAATCATCTCTAAAGCTTCATTATTTATAACAAAGAGAACTCTAAACCTCTCCTCCAGCTATACACTATATTTCATTCTTATCCTTCAAGGTTTTGTTTAGATATCAATTTTTTTTAATGTTATCTCTTTGTAAACATCAATTAACATCATAATTACTAAACTTGACCAGTCCTCGTAAGTTGGTCTGCCATCCTAGAACTTGGTCTAGGTCAGGTTTGTATTTAACTTGTTTAGAAAGTTGACCTACTCAAAGTTGATTGACTTATTTAAGCCCAAGTGAAACTTAGTCAGATGAACTTCAAGAATTTATTTTAAAAAAAAAACAAATTATCAAAAAAAGACATTGTTTCAAATTTTTAAACTTTTTTTTTCAAGATGACATTAATTCATTTTTTTAAAGAAAAACCGAAAACAATGTATTGCTTAATTTTTTTAATTGAACTACTTTTTAGTACCAAAATCAAAATTTAAATACAAGTTTGAACAAATAAATTCATTATTTCAATGTTTTTCTTGATTTCTTGTATTTTGCTAGGAAATAACTCTGTACAACATTGCATGATTTAATTTAACAGCACTTAGAAATTCTGTGATTATAATTGAATTTCTAAGTAAACGGCACTAATTTTGGCACAAAAAAAAGACGTGCATGAAGGATGTGACAGAATCATATGAAGAAATAACACTAGTAGACATTTGATTATTTTAGGTTAAATCTTGCTTGATTTTATACTTTAACTATCCAATTGAAATCATACTTGTAGTAGAGGGACTAATTTAAAGTTTTTCCAAAAACATAATGATCGTCGCTCTCTCTATCTCGGAGGAAGTTTATCCGCTAAAGATTTTTTATACTTCGCTCGATAAACTGGTGGATGTCATCACTTGTTCAATCCTACCACAACTGCATGATCTAAACAATACGAGGCTGAAAGGAGCCTCAGAGGAAGTTCAAATAGAAACAATGGTTAACATCTTCACCATTGTCTCGCTGTCTACAAAATCAGATGCATATTAAACTTACCTTCATCGTTTCAAAAGAGCTTCTGGACACAACTCATTACCTCAATCTCATACGAGTTTTGCTAATAAATAGTTGAATGCAGAGGAAAGTGGAAGGAGAAAAGGATTATGATACTTACTGTTTGAAACAAGGTTTTTGATGTCAAAAAGGGCCACTGAAAAGGAAGGGTTTTGCAGTTGTTTGAAGTCGCAAACCAATCACGGATAAGCTGACAGTAATACAAGAGTCCTTCGACTGCCAGGTTCCATCACGAGGGCTGAATAAACTTGTCACTGCAACTGGTTCTTTTGGCTGCTGCATTGCATTGGCATTAAGCACCTCAAATAATTTTCACAGGTAACTAATATAGTAATACTGCTCTCTCAACTGGCACTGGCAATCTAAGATGAATTTCAGTGACAGAGCAGGAGCAACACCAGTTTTCTGAAATCCATACTTTGATCTCCAAAATATAAGAGCTTTATTTGGCACTATGAATGTTTAAGGCCATTCAGGATTACGAAGCAGGAGAATTTAAATGGATGAAAGAGATAAGAAACCCTTTGTAAATCTAATTACATTGCAGCGAAAAGGACTGAGTTCTGCTATAAATAATCTGCGTATCAGCTCATCCAACAGAAACTGACCTCTATAGGATATCCTTGTGGAGAAAACTCCACAGACAATACTAGTGTAGATATTAGAGAAAATTAATTGGGTACAAAGATATGCAGAAAACTCTTCTGTTCTGAAAGACATTGCAGTTCTCATGGTGCACAGAGCTGTTACAAGTAGTTTGAGAATTACAAAAGGAAAAAAAAAGTCATTTGTCTCAATAACTTCTTTAAAACAAAGCATATTTGAATGAATATGGAATCACCCTTGAGTTATACCTAGAAAGAAGCATAATTGTGGAGAGAAGCAGAGTTGTATAGGGACTAACATGATGAATTCATTAGGTTAAGGCATCGGCACCAGCAATAATCTCCAAAGCTTCTCCTGTAATTTTGGCCTGACGCTCCCTGTTGTAAATGATTGAAAGGCTCTTCTTCAATTCCACAGCATTATCAGTTGCATTGCTCATAGCACACATTCTAGCAGCAAGCTCACTAGCTAGTGATTCCTGCAATGCCTTCAAAATCTGGCTGTTCATATACAAAGGCAACAAGGCATCAAGAATCTGAACTGGATCCTGCTCAAACTGCAAAATTGGAGAGAGCTCTGCCGTTTCAGTCCTAACAACATCTCTCTCCACGGCCAATTTCCCTTCTTTTGTGGTCAACCTGAAGAACTCATCCCCGTCTGCATCAACACTAACACCATTCATATCACAAATCCTTCCCTTCGGTGATAACGGGAGCAAGGTTTGTATAACAGGAACATACTTAACAAATGACACGAATTTCGTGTACAAAAGCTCCACTTTATCAACCTCCTCACTAACAAACAATGAAAAAACATCATCTGCAATTGCTTGAGCTTCTTTGGCAGTAGGAAAACCCATTCCTTCAAGAAACCTATCAACAGGAATATGCGGCCTACGAATAAAATAAGATTTACCCTTCTTTCCAACACTGATTACAGTATATTCAACTCCCTGATTCTTCAATTCAGCAATTCTTGCTTCTGCTATCTTGATTATATTATTATTAAAACCCCCACAAAGTCCTCTGTCACCAGTAATCACAACAAGAGCAACTTTCTTGACAGGCCTAATATTAGTTAAAGGCATATCTATATCCTCAGTTTGAAGCTGTTCATTAATGTAATAAAGCACTTCAACAAGAGTTTCAGAAAAAGGCCTACCATTAACAACAGCTTCTTGTGCTCTCCTCACTTTAGCAGCAGAAACAAGCTTCATAGCCTCAGTGATCTTCTGTGTGTTTTTCACTGAATTTATACGATTCCTAAGCTCTCGAAGACCACAGTGAATTGGGGTCACGTGAGAGAATCTTGAAGATGATCTTGGAAGCTGAAAAGGGTTGGTAGAAGAGTGAAAAGAGAGTAGACTAGTACTAGAAAGACAAGATTTTGAGGACACCAACGTTGTTAGATTTAAGCAATTCATTGTCTTTCAATCAAAATCCTAAAGCATTAAATCTTTGCATTCAGTACCATCAACTCTTTCTCTGAATTGAACTAAATGCAAAAGTCCTAGACCCTAAAACCTTCACTCGGGCGGCCGCAACAGCATTAGTAGCAGAATCCATTACTACCACTACACCAAATGAGCTGCTGCCGCCACACCAAACACCATTGACCTCCACTACTGACGGGTCCTTTTGGGCTGAATCATAAAAGCAGCCCATGAAAAAGAAGCCCAAACAAAAAGATTCAGACTTGGATTTCCAACTACTTATCAAAATTTGTATGATGTACATATTTTTCTCAAGAAATTATTTTAATCTTAAAGAAATATTTTTATATTTTTGACATATTTTTTTAATTAATTAAATAATTGATGAAAAAATTAAAATGTCATATTCTTTTCATACATTTTATTTAAAAATCAAATAAATATTTAGAAACATCTGAAATAAAAACTACGTGGAGAATTAATGTTCCCAATAGTTTCCCTCACAATTTAATATGAATTTTCATAGTTTTTTTTTTTTTTTTTTTTAGGCCCTTGCCAAATTGAAAGCTAGCTTGAGTTAATTTTTTTTTAAAAAAAAAGATTAAAAAAAAAGGAATCAAAATAAAAAAACATGGAGGGAATAAGTGGTTTAACCAAAGTTTTATGCAAATTATGCACTTTAATCCCTAAAAATTTCTAATTATAACTATGTGGTCCTTTCAATTTTCAAAAACTGAGAACAAAATCAATCTTGGTCTTAAATTTTATTTTATTTTTTCTTTTTTTATTTCTTGATTTGAGAGAGGAGAGGGAAAGTAGTTGGATTCCAGTAATAGCAAGAGAAATTTATTATTTAAACTGATCAAGGCCACGAAAAAAGGTTATTTTGGTGTTAGTGAGTTCCTTTTGATGGGAAAATTTTATACTAGGTGCCCCCCTCAATAAACTTGCATTATATGGTAAATCTTAGCCCTCAAATAAAATTGATTTTGGGTTGATTGATGGTTTTTAGGCACCTTTTTGGATTGTGTAAGGCCAAAAATATGTTTTACTTGGTGTCTAAGGTGTTTTTTGAAGGTTTTTTTTTTTTTGGTTAAAATATGTTTAAAAATAAGTTTGTTTTGATCTAGAACATCATAGTCCGATTTTAAGATGACTTTTAAGCACGACAAGCGAGCGGGTTGCGCACCCGAGCCTTTTTCTTGAGGTCCATGCACTCTCGGGCACTTTGTCTTTTTATCCCCCCTTAATTTTACCTATTAAAATTGGATTTTTTTACTTGTTTAATATTTTTTTAATTTCATCGTTTAATATTTTATTAATTATTAATTGAGCAGCACAACTTGTTTCATTGTGGTATTTTTATTCAATTGCCTCAATATTTGGTTGATTATCATTTTTATAGATGTCTATTTGAAATAATAATAAAAAATCATGAAAAAACTTTATTTAGCCTAATTAAGTCCATGACTTGAAACATGAGTTTGACTAATTAATTTTAATTGGTTAGAACTTAAGTTTTATAAATTTTTGATTGCTTGAGCAGTTCTTAGTTTATTTAATTAAATGCATCCATGAAAGTTTTAAGTTGTAATTGAGACTTTTTTTAATATTAAAAAACATGTAAAAAACTTTGTCATATCAAATAAATTTTTTTTTATGTTACCTTCGAAGAAGCGCAAGTTAAATAGCTTGTATACTGAACAAGATAGGATAGGTAATATAGATTTTAAAATAGCATTTGTTATTTTTTACTTGTTAATTCAACTTCCTTAAAAAAAAAATCACCAATAATATACTAAAAAAGAAAGAGAGCTTTTTATTTTTGTAAAACAAATGGTAAAAAAAACTTTTATTTTTATGAAACATGATTTTATTTGCTTTAACTAAAAAGTGGAAGTCTAATTAAAATTTTTTTGACCACCATACTAAGTGTAAACATTTATGGGGTTTTACATAAAAATAAATAAATAGAGAAAAAAAAGAAGCCAATTGCAAATCATTAGCTGAATGGAGCTCATTCGTGTATTGCTATTGCATCCTTGGACCTCAAGATAGATTATTTTTTCTCCATTAAATATTTTAAAAATTCTATTATTCTTAAATTTAAAATCTTTAAATTTTACTTTTACATTGTGATAGGTTAAAGTTATTACAGCTTGAGTGCCTTAAAAAAATGTTATTTTAAAAGAATATATATATGTATATATATATATATATATATCAAATGACAAGGGATGAAATCAAAAATAAAATCTAATTAAAAACAACCAATGTAAAAAAGAAATTGTAAATAAGAGACGAGGGACTGAATAAAAAAAACAATTGAAGGGCTGTTTTGATTTTTTACATGGCCTTCAAACAAATCTAAAAAGAAAGAGAAGGAAAGTAAAAAAAAAAAAAAAGCTATTTTGGCCAAACTGCGTCGAACCACAATACACACACCATCCAAAGAGAAAAAGGATGCCGAGACAAATCCAATACTGCGGCGAAAGCACTAGTACAACCACCAAAGTCAACTGTACGTGTTGCTAGAAGGCGACGAAGTGGCTGATACGTTGATGGATGTTTTACACGAGCCAACAAAATTTTTAGATTTTTTTTAATTGTACAAAACTGAAAATGCCTCCCAGACCAATCAATAATCGCAAACATATCATGGAGAAATTACCACAAAGCCCTTAAAGGCAAGGCTAAAAAATAAAAATAGCATGGGCAATGTTGTAATTCTACTAGTAGATCAAACATGAAAATACAAAGTCACCCTTGTACAAAAAACATGAAATTATTTTATTCCATGATTAAATTCATCATTTTACTATACAGTTACAAACACAATTATTAAAATAACTCTATTTAATTTCTAAAAAATATTTATGTCCTGTAAAAAAGACCATCCTATTCTTGAAATAAAGATAAAAAAAATAATAATCAACAGACAAGATGGTAATTATACTATTAAAATAAATAATAAACTATATCGCACAATAATATCATCGGCTTTAGCCTTTTGTTAATATTATGCTAAAATGCAAAAATCAAATGCTTTGACTGACAATAATTCTTTGTTTTTTTTTTTTTTTTTAAAAAAAAATAGATAGCCAAACGATCTAATCTATTGATTTTTTTAAAAATTAATCAGTCCTTATAATCTTAGAAACTTATGTTTCATCCTTATATCTATCAATTTGTTCATAACTTTGTCCCTTTATCAATTCCATTTTTCTTTCTAATTTATTTTACTTTGGATAAAAAAATAATTGTCTAAACTGAGGATTAAAATCTATTATTTTAAATCCTAGAATAGAAGGACCAATTCATCAAATGTAATAAAATGTAAGGATGGAGTTATAATTAAAAAATAAAAGAAAAAGGCCAAGTAAGTTCATCTTTATCACTCTCTCTCTCTCTCTAGAAAATACAAAATCGATGCCACTAATCCATCAAAATCCCAATTCATAAACCCTAATTTTCCACATTCAATTCTCAATTCTCAATTCTCTCTCTTAATGGGACACAAATGCAATCCACAAAACTCCTAAACCCTAAAACTGCCACCAAGGCAGCGGAAGCCGTTACCAACACCATGCCAAATGAGCTGCTGCCGCAGAAATCCCCAGCGTCTTCACTACTGGACAAGTACAGGTACTTATTGAAGCAGCGACAACAATCGGCGGTGGAGGAAGGTGGCGGCTTGAGTACGGAGGATATGGTGGAGATTTATGTGACGGTTTTGAATGAATTAACGTTTAATTCAAAACCTATTATCACTGATTTGACTATTATTGCCGGAGAACTGAGGGAGCACGGTGAGGGTATTGCTGATGCTCTTTGTGGCCGCATTGTCGAGGTCTGTATTTTTTTTTAACGTGTGGGATTTTTTTGGGTTTAGTTATTGAGGTGGAGTAATGCTAGAGATAGTGAAACTTTAGAGGATTTTTTAGTCTCTTAATCGGGGAGGTGCTATTGATTAATTTTTTTGTGTGTTTGTATTAATTTTGGATTTCGGGGTTTAGTTATTGAGATGAATGATGCTGGTATTGATGAATTTAGAAGTCTTGGCGTAAGTGAAATGTGGCAGAGTTGATGGATTTTAGGTTTTGTTTGAAGGTTTGGGAGATGTGTTGTGTGGCTGTAGAACTTTGAGCCTTTTTTCCCCTGCTGTGGTGGGAGTTTTTGAATGGTTGTATCGGATGTTGGGAAAATGTGAGAGATTTAGAATCTAGAGTTAATGTAGTTGAAACATTTTCAGCTTTGTTGGGTTGACAAATTGGAAATTTTACTTTATTTCCCTGCATATTATTGGTTTCATGGTCTGTTTATTTAAGTAGAATCATTAGGAAGAGAAGAAAAAACTTGTGACGTTTAAATGCCAGCTGCTTGGTTGGAGTGCTGCTTTGAATGCTTGAAATTTTTGTGCTTGTAGTTTTTGGGAAATCTCCCTTTTCTAAACTCCCTTTCCATTGATTTTGGTTCTATCTGTTAGTTTTTTGGGCTTTTAGATTTCTCACTTACGTGAATTTGTTTTCATTTTTCTTCATTTCTTGGCTAGTTCCTTGGATAAATGTGGATACTGGATATTGGAAAGATATTTTGAGTTTTCAATTAGGGGAAGAAATATTACTCAAGTTAACTCTGAAAAGTGAAGATGGATTGACATATGAATTTCTTGAAGTTAGAAGAATTTTGGATCATTATATTCAATTTCATTGTGTTCCTTTTAATTTAAAAGTTTCAACTTTTCTCCCCCAGCTTTGTCCTTTTTTCTTATCTATAGAAAGTTGAGTTTCTATATCTATGCCTTTTTCTCTGAAGAGGGGTGGTTGTTTGTGTTTACTTTTCATCTTTGGCAGGTCCCAGTAGATCTAAAGCTACCTTCGTTATATCTTTTAGATAGCATTGTCAAGAACATCGGCCGTAAATACATTGGGTATTTTTCTTCCCGTTTGCCTGAGGTGAGTTAGTCACAAAATAGTGTGCTTTTTTCTCTTTCATTTTTCATGATTGATATTTCTTATACTACATGATTCTGATATTTTTGGTCTTTTCACTTTACCAGGTTTTCTGTGAGGCATACGGACAAGTTGACCCTAGATTATATCCTTCAATGCGCCATCTTTTTGGCACTTGGTCATCTGTGTTTCCATCTTCTGTACTTCGGAAGATTGAGACTCAACTGCAGCTGTCTTCACAAATTAATAATCAATCATCAAGTTTGACTTCCTTGAAGGCTTCTGAATCACCCAGACCAAGTCATGGCATACATGTGAACCCAAAATACTTACGTCAGATGGATTCAAGTAGAGATAATGTAAGGTTCTCATTGAACTCTCCCTCTCTCTCTGATTTATAGTCCTGCTCTGAAACCATATGCTTTGTGTTTTGGAACCTTCACCTGGGTCTGTTTAAATTTTAGATTTTTTTTTAAATAAAAAGAGTTTATAGTAGAGTTTATGCCAAGTCAAATGTTCATCATTTTGGTGTTTTCAAGACTGAAATATTAATGGCTAAAGACGGTCTCATGATGCTAATCATTTCAGTTGTAGATTTTGGATATCAAGATGAGTCTTAAGAAAAGTTGTGATAATTGCACTTTGGAGCATGTTTATTTAATGCATGGCCCTGAAACCTTACATATCTTATGGTTCTCAACTTATATAATGTTTAAATAGAAAACCGTTTAGTTACTAGTTGCTTTGCAACTTTGTTGATTGTTACTGTTCAATATACCATTTCAGGGATTTGTGTCAAATGTCTACTGATTAAGTGCCATGCTTCGACATTTGGCATTACTATGGCTATTCAAGATATGGAGACTTCCATTTTTCTTGAAATACATGTGTTTTGACTTGTTGGTTATGTCTAAGATACTTGATATAGTGGCCTTCTATTGTGCGACTCTTTGGTTGCTTCATGTATCGATTTCTTCCTTTATTACTAAACTGAATACTGTTTCAGAATTTTAGAAGGGAAACTGATTTGTGATCCTTTTGGTTGAAAGGTCTAAGAAATTCCATCTCTAATGATCCCACAAAAGCAAGGCCCCCTTTTCTGTTTGTTTGGTCAATATTAAAGTTGCATGTAGAAATCGATTTTGTTCCATCTGTTTTTGATACAGGGACTTTCCTCTGGGCTATATTATTTTTAATCTGCTGTGTTTGTTTCTTATTGTTTACTTGGTATGAAATAAAACATTTGGTTCTAAGTTGAATTTATGTGCTCACAAGCTACATTTTGGGATTATTTTGTATTTTGTTATTGATTGTTGTCGTTTGGTAATTGTGTTATCATCAGCTATTGACACTATGTAATGCAATGTGCATCTGTGTGCACGCAGACAGGATGGTCAATACAAACATAGAAATTGCTAAAACTGTAATTTAACCCCTCTCAGAATGTTCAGCACACAAAGGGAACTTCTTCAAATCTAAAAATGTATGGTCACAAACCTGCTGTTGGATACGATGAATATGAAACTGATCAAGCAGAGGTCATATCTTCACAGGTTGGAGCCGACCGTGCATCTCTCACTCTTGGATCTAATAAGCTGCAGCCATCCTCAACTTCCAGGCTTGCAAGACGCTTGTCGCCTTCAACAACTGGAGCTGAGAGGCCTTCGTCTTCAGAAATCGATGACTTTGCAGCAGGAAATTCTCCCCGAAGGTTCATGGAGGGGTTGTCCCCATCTCATCCTCCATTTGATTATGGACATGGCAGAGTTGTTGTCAGAGATGATGAGACAAATGAATTGAGAAGAAAACACTATTCTGATGATAACCATTACCGATTTGAAGCTTCTGCCAGATCTCTCAGCAATGGACATGAGCAACAAGGACCCAGAGCTTTAATAGATGCATATGGGGATGATAGGGGGAAGAGAATTCCAAATAGTAAACCATTGCACATTGAACAGTTGGCTGTAATTGGCATGCATAATAAGGTGGCTCCAAGATCATGGCAGAATACTGAAGAGGAGGAATTTGATTGGGAAGATATGAGCCCTACTTTGTTAGATCGTGATAGGAGCAATGATTTCTTGCCACCATCTGTTCCACCTTTTGGAAGTGTTGTTCCAAGGCCTGGCTTTGGAAGGCTAAATGCTATCCGTGCAGACTCTGATATTAGGAGCAATGGGTCTAGTCTGACTCCAATGGTGGATGACTCCTCTAATATGGGTGGAGATTCAGTCTCGATTCTTGGCGTATGCTTTCTCAACTTGTTTATGTACTTCTTGTACTTGTGTCTAAAAGTTATAGCTTTGCGTGAAATTGGTTGATTCAAAATTATTTTTATTTCTTTCTATAATAAGGTGGTGATTTTTTTTTTTTAATGGAACTTGACAAGCTTTTATTTGATAATGAGTTGCTCCCCCCCCCCCTCCTCTTTATCCCCATCAAGGCCTCCTCTGCAATCTGGCACATTTTAGAGCTTTTCTGCTGCATTCGACACTATCATTGGATGATAATTTGCATTTCAATTATTTTTTGTATAGTCAGTTGTGTCAAAAAGATAACCTTTCAAATTATATTCACCTGTTTTATTGTCCCCTTATTACTGGTTTCAGGAAACAGTTGGGTTTGTTGTTCATATACTAGGAACCAACCTCTACATCTTTTCGTTATGTCTTAAAATTATGTTGTGTATTTTGAGAGAGAAAATCAACTTCAAATTTTGATCTTATGTGCTAAAGATATTGGTGTACTTCCTGCAGTCTGGCCGTGGATCAACAAGCAAGATGCCTGGACTCCTGACTGAGAGAAATCAGATTTCGGGTTCTCGTTATTCTCAAGAAGCTTGGAATTTGCCGCCTCACATCTGTCAGCCATCACATCTCCTGAATGCCAAAGGAAGAGGAAGGGATTTCCAGATGCCCTTATCTGGAAGTTGTGTATCCTCTTTGGGTGGCGAGAATTTCAATCCACTTGTTGAAAAATTTCCAGATATGGATGCACAACTTGTTAGGCCTCCTGCGATTGCATCAAGATTGGGTTCTAGTATTGACTCTAATAGTTCTGGTACCTGGTCAAGTGCTGTGCTACCATTATCAGGGGCCTGGCCTCCAGTAAATGTACACAAGTCTCTCCAACCTCCTGTGCATTCTACTTTTCCACCAGAAAAGCAGAGTAGAAGTCAGTTTGATCCAGTAAATACCAGCAGTACTGTCACAAATCAGGCTTTGCAAAAAGTGTCAGTTATGCCTGAACAATCATTTAATAGTTTTGAGAGCAAAGATTATGTTTTGATGAAGCCAACACCATTGCCTAATCAACATGCTGCTTTGAACCAGCAAAACCAGGCACATTTTAATCCTTTTCAGCCAAAGTTTCTTCCGTCTCATGAAGCCCTAGAAAATTTTCATCCATCAGGGATAGCTTTACTGCCACCTCGTCCACTGGCACGACCAATGAATCATGGATACACCACACACGGGCATAGTTCCTCAAATGCGCTACCTGCTGTACAACTGCCTTTAGCGGTCAGCAATGTTGCAAACACCTTGCATTCACAGGTGAGGGTTCGGCCACCTTTGCGACAAGGTCCTCCTCAAACGATGTCTTTCCCTCAGAATGCTAGTTCAGGTGCCCCCGCCCAACCGTCTGGCACTGCATTTTCTGGTTTGATTAATTCTCTCATGGCTCAAGGTTTGATCACAATGACAAAACAAACACCTGTACAGGTACTCATTGGAATAGAATCTCTATTTTTCCTTTAACAAATGTGATCTTAGGAATAATCTAACCTTGTGAATCAATACGTAGGACTCTGTAGGGCTTGAGTTCAATGCTGACCTTCTCAAATTGCGCTATGAATCTGCAATAAGTGCATTATATTCTGACCTTCCAAGACAGTGCACAACATGTGGCCTTCGATTAAAGTGTCAAGAAGAGCACAGTAGTCACATGGATTGGCATGTTACTAAGAACCGGATGTCCAAAAACCGTAAGCAGAACCCTTCTCGCAAGTGGTTTGTAAGTGCAAGTATGTGGCTTAGTGGTGCAGAGGCATTGGGAACTGATGCAGTTCCTGGATTTTTACCCACTGAGACCATCGTGGAGAAGAAGGATGACGATGAAATGGCTGTTCCTGCTGACGAAGAGCAGAGTACATGTGCATTATGTGGAGAGCCTTTTGATGATTTCTACAGTGATGAAACTGAGGAATGGATGTATAAAGGAGCTGTCTACCTGAATGCTCCTGATGGGTCAACGGCAGACATGGATAGGTCTCAGTTAGGCCCTATTGTACATGCTAAATGCAGGTCCGATTCTAGTGGGGTTCCCTCTGAAGATTTTGGACATGAAGAAGGGGTATGCATTTCTTTTTCTATGTCCGTTTGCTTTTATCTTGATCTTTCACTCAGCATAATTAATCTATTTATGTTTCTCAGTATTGTTATATGTTATTGTATTATTCAATAAAAATTGGTAATCGGAACATCGAACCAGCATAATTAATCAATTTATGTTTCCAAGTATTGTTATATGTTGACGTATTATTCAATAAAAATTGGTAATCGGAACGACAAACTCTTAAATCAGCTGCACACTCGTGCCAACCTAAATCCAACACTTAGATATGTGTATCTTGCTGGAAACATTATGTCTTCAGCTTGCATCGAAATTGAATCATGGCAATACAAGTGACTTTGGAGTGGTGTGTAGTATTAGATATGTTTTTTTTTTTCTCTGCTAGATTTTGGTCTTTATTATCGAAGTATATGTAAGTTGAAAGTTCAGTTTACTATATAGTCCATCCTTCACTTTCTTGCCCTACAGGTTGGGGATTTCTTTTAATATTCTAACAACCTGAGAAATTTGTTTCTGATTTATCATCTGCAGGGCAATACTGAAGAAGGTAGTCGAAAACGAATGCGGAGTTAACTTTCTATAGATCAGCGTCCAAGTCTCATGTAACTTAGAGTTTCATCATGTTAGCGGTATGCTTTTACTTGCTTTACAGTTGCATTGGACTGTGCAATGCCTTGGCTATATGCCCAAATCATGTACATGTATAGTGGGGCTTGTACCATGCATTATATCATGCAGAAAAAAAAGATTAAAAAATTGTCTTTCTAACATTCAGAGGGATATTCAAAACCATTTTTTTTATATGCAAAAAAGAAGGAATGTTTTCAGTTGTTTTTGTTGGTCGCTTATGGAGGCTGAAAAATATATGCAATACAGAATGTATGAATGGTTTGAGTTTTATTCCGAGGGCACTCGATAATCCACTGTAATTGTTAGACTGCTGGAGTTTCTGGGTTGTCTGTTTTTGCAGTTTGTTTTGACTTTCTGCAGGGACTGCACAGAGCACCAGTTAGCCGTCACCGTTTTAAGTTGTTTCTCTAGAAGGCCTGAACGTCTCGTAAAAAGCTTAATTCCTCACAAATGGATGAATTGGTGGCAGCAACAGCACATCAGTGACATAATTTCTGCCCTCTGTTTTTCATTTTTTTTTTTTTTGCCTTTTCCTGCTGTAATATTGTCAATGAGCCCAAACTTTGTTGTCCAGAAGCTGTAGGGTCATTTTTATTTGGAGTAGAATGTAAATGCAACTCATCCGCTCTGACGCGGATTTGCTTGATGGTTACTTGAAAAGATTATGGTTATCATTTATGAACTTCAATGACAATTCTCATTTGACAAGATTTTTATTTAATAATTACATGTTTGTAATAAAAAAACACAGACAATGAGTCATGTTTCATATTTATAATGATATGAATTTTAATTCTATGGAAATTGTTTTTATAATGATGCAGTCTTTTTTAATACGTGGTGCTGGTAAATCACATTGATTGAACGATTCACACGGTATTTGCCTCCGTACAAACGAAGAAAATATCAAATACATGTCTTTTTTTTTCGTTGAAAAGTGTTTTTTTTTTGTAAACAAATGTTTTTTTTTTAAATTTTAAATTAAATTTTTGATGGTTTTAAATTGTTTTGATGTGTTATTTTTAAAAAAAAAATTAAAAAAAAATATTATTTTAAGATATTTTCAAGTAAAAAATATTTTAAAAAAACAACTTTTATTACAAATATATTACTTAATTTATAAAATCACAACTTATTATCCAGACAACATCCTAATTTGAGATTTTGCATCCAAAGATGATTTAGGAATTGCATAAAAATATAACATGTAAGATCCCACATCGGCGGGTGAGGGATGTGTTGCTGGCTTTATTAGTAGTGCTGATGCTAACATGTTGAACGCGTTTTGGGGCGTCAGGCTCAGAAGTGGACTCGCGTCACCAGGAACAAAATCGTGAGGGCGGTAAGGCCCAAAGCAGACAATATTCAGCATGTTGGGCCGGGCTGTTACATAATAACATAGTTGTCAGATCTCATGAGGGTTTAATTTATTAAGTGGTTTACATTATTATATTATTAGATTATTGAGACAATTTAAGAGGTCACCAAGTTCAATTAATTATTTTTTATTAAAATAATATTTTTTTATATAAATTTACGATGTCGTTGATTTAATCTAATTTAGATTGGATTTAATTAGATTAACTAAATTCTAAATTAATTTTTCAAGTTATTTGAATTTAAATATATTACTGTTAAAACTAATTCAAACTAAAACTTTACTTAATTCATGTTCTAAATTGGAAAATTTCTAAATCAATTTGTGAAATTATGTTAAGTTAACAATTATACGTAAAAAATTTTAAATTTTAAAAAAAGAAAAGATGGTGATTTAGGATTGAAAAACTCCATATAAACAAGACAAGACATGCTACATGTAGAACACTTGTACTAGGAATTATCTACATGAACGCAACTACTCGGTGTCAATTGCGTGTATCAAGAGCATCTCATATATATATATATTTCAAATTTGATATTTGAAATTAAAAAATATAACAAATCAACAAAGTAACTAAATAACATGAGGTTGATTTGGTGATAAGATGAAAATCACTAAAAAAAAAAAAATGATCTTACAAGGTTCTTGATAGTATGGTAACTGTTGTAACCCATTTTTGGGTCCCCACAAAAAATAAAATAAATAGCCAAAAGAGGTTAGAAAAATAACAGGAGGTATGAAGCGCCCAGAAAATGGTCAGAAAAATTAGTCAAGGAGGTTAAAAATACAAAGATGGATTTTTGACAATATATTCTTAAATGATGAGAGCCCTGGTGGATAAGAAAATTTGATTTTTGAGGAGAAAAGTCCAAATTTGGAGGTTTATGGACTTAATTGGATTTTTAATTGAATTTATAGAGGATTTGAGTGCAAGAAAAATTGATTTTTAAGTCAATTTGGGCTTTAATTATAAGAAATTTAAGTTCTGGGGCCAGAATATATTTTTTAGGAATTAATTAGGTCAAATCAGGGGCTTAATTGCATAAATATTAAAGTTTAATGGCCAATTAGGGGCTTAATTGTGAAAATCCGAAACCAGGGACCAATTTGGAAAAGGCGCGAAGATAGAGGGGGCTGTATTGAATTGATTCAGGGGCCTAATTGAAGAAATTAGAAGTTTATTGATTAATTGAGGGTCAAATTACATAAATTAGAGACCAAGGACCAAAGTGAAAAACGCGGCCAACTATAGGGGCGGAGATTGAATTTTTCAGGGATGCAATTGAAATGGAAAAAATATAATTAAGGACTGACTTGGACATTGACGCCTTTCGGTGCCCTTTTTTTGATTTAAATGAAACGACGCATTTTGTCCAAAACGGCGCCGTTTCATGAAAAAAAAAGAAAAAAGAAGAAGCTCGGAACGGTGTCGTTTTGAAAGACACTGTTCCTCTTTCTTCTTCCCCTGGACGTGCAGTAGGGGAAGAGAGAAAGATTTTTGTTTTTTTCTTCTTTAAATTATGCTGCCTCTCTCCTCCGCACGCTTCTGTCACAACCCGAAGCCCCATGCCCCTTCATTGATGAGACCCCGAGAGGCGCACCCTGTCAGTCACACCCATTGGCCACCTTATTCGGCGCCGCGGCAGGGCAGGAAGTGGCCGCTCCCTATGCACAATGATAGGGCAGCGATAGGGACGCCCCCGCTCCCTTTGCCCTATAAATAGGACCCAAACGCCAGCACGCGAGGGGGAAACGAACGGAAAGAACCGAGAGAACGAATCGAAAGAAAAAAAAGAAAACACAGAGAAAGAAAAAAAACAGAACCGAAAAGGGGAGAGAAACCACCGAACAAGAGAGAACCATTGAAAACCCAAAACTGAGAGGAAGGGGGGAAGCTTGAAACTGGGAGGGAAACTTAAAAAGCAAAAAGAAGACACAGAACCGTTCAGAACAGCCGCTTGGAGTCGCTGTTCGTGAGCCACGACACCGCCACCGGCCTCCATCGCAACACCGCCAGTGAAGCTGACAGACCAGTAACGCGCCGCCTCCTCTGTGCCAGGTAACTCTTCTTCCCCCTCACTGTTTGCGTTTTAATTGTTTTTCCTCCTACATGCAGCGTTCTGCATGCAGGAGGAGGGGAGGGGGAAAATAATTCCCCCCCCAGTCAGTTTATTTTGCTAGGCCAGGCTAATGCTGGCCCAGCGTTGTTGTTTTTTTTCCCTTTTCTGGGCCAGACGGGTTCTGGCCCAGAAATATTTTTATGTGGGCCAGAACGGTTCTGGCCCATCCCTGCTGTCTGGGCCGGGTCTGGCCCAGACAAAGATAGGAGAGTTGTTGGGCCGAGGCCGGCCCACATAATATTTTATATTATTTATTATATTATTTTATATTATTTATATATATGGATATATGTCAAAAAAAAAAAAAAATTTCTGAAAAATCCTTGAAAAAATATTGTTGATTTGCCTGTATATTTTTTGTCAAAAATGGCTTAATATTGGTTTGTATTTTTATACCGTAAAGATACCAATCCAGTATTAAAATACCCGGTTTTCGTCAAAATATCAAAAAAAAATTAAAAATAAAGATGTTTTGCTTTCAAAAAAAAAATGTTGAAAAAATCCTAAAAAATATTGTTGATTTTCCTGCATATTTTTATCAAAATGGCTTAATATTGGTTTGTATTTTTATACCGTAAAGATACAAATCCAGTATTAAAATAGCCGGTTTTCGTCAAGACATAAAAAAAAATATTTTTTTGTTTTAATGCATACGGCCTAGTCTCTCCAATATATATATATATATATATATATATATATATATATATATATATATATTATATATATATATATATAAGTAGGGGTGTTCAAAAAAACCGAATAACCGAAAAAACCGAGAAAACCGATGAAAAATTAACCGAGAAAACCGAACCGAGATGAAAAACCGATTAAACCGATTACTAAAACCAAAAATCTTTCCGGTTCGGTTCGGTTCCGGTTTCACCACCAAAACCGGCGAACCGAACCGGCTACCCATAAAATTTAACAATAAAGCCAGAAACGTCCTCCTAGGCTCCTAGTATAAATACTAAATGCAAATATCAAATGGTACAGTTAACTAGTAAAGTGTAAACCTAAAGGCTAAACCTAAAATTACTTTTGCAGCCGCCGCCCCTCACACCAGACCCTTCTTTCTTACTTTCTATTTTCCCCTTCAAATTTCATCTTCTCTAATCTCTGCCTCTTGCCTTTTTACTTTCCAGTTTCCCCTTCAAATTTCATCTTCTTTGCCTCTTGCCCCCGCATACATCTCTTCTCTCGCTAATCAATAAGCAAATGACCCAGATCTCCGCATCCATCTAGTATACTTGCAGTCGAAAAAAAACCCGAACAAAACCCGGCCCTTGGCGTCTCTCTTCACCTGCAACAGAAAGAGTCAAAGAGGTAAAGTTTATTATTTATCCTTGTGTTAATTATGGCCTTCGTGTGCTTGTAAGTTTTACTTGTGACATTTGTTCCATTAGAGATCTCTAACCTCTGCTTCTTTTTCTATCCTCTTGCAGGCTTGCAGCTAGAGTTTTTGCATCTTTCTTCAGGTTCACCCCCTTTCCCCGGCTCTCTCTCCTTTCTGTTGATATCGAGTTATTGATTGCTTTGTGTTGATTTCTGTTGATTTGTGTTGACTGTTGATATCGAGTTATCTTTCAAATTTTTTACTGTTTTTACATCTTGTTTGCGTTGATTTGTGTTGATCTTTGATCTCTGATCTCTGTTGATTTGTGTTGATATCAATCCATTTTCTGTTGTATTAATTCTAGGCTGCTGGCAGTGTGTTCATGACTTCATTTTGTTTTATTGAAATTAAGAATTCTTTAAATTTAAATTATATTTTGGTGATTCAAGGTAGGCTGCTGGCTGGAATTTCTGGATGTTGGTGCTGGTGTTGCTGGAATTTTTGAATGCTGGTGTTGCTGGAATTTTTTCTTCAAAGTTCAAATTATGCCAGATGTTTATGATAATTTATTGCTGGTTGCTAATGTATTCACTTGTATTTTTCTAGTGCGAACAGACTTTTAATTTGAGGTTTTAAAATTTGATCATGCATCTTGCATTGATTTAGCACTTTGAGAAGTATATTAAAAGTTTGCATCTCTGTAGGATTTTAACTACTGTCATAATTCATGTCCAAATTTTCATTTATATTGAAAGTTACTAAATTCATATTAAAACTTAGCCACGTGAATTAGCTTAACATTTATTTTAAAAGCTGAACTTACTTTAAATTTTGAAGCTTAATTTAACCGAAATTGTAAGCTAATTTTAAAGCGTAGCCATGCTAAATCTTCCCAAACCGGAAGCCAATTTTAAAACAAAAACCAAAAAAACTCATGGGATTAGGTTTCCCGGTTTTTTCCTTAAAAAACCGGATTTAACCGAACCGGACCGGTTCGGTTTGAACCGGTTTCCGGTCCGGTTCAGTTCATTTTTTGCAACAATACTATAATTCGTTCGGTTGGTTTTTTTAATCTAAACCGAACCGAACCGAACCGTGAACACCCCTATATATAAGTATTATAACATCATATTTTCACACAACAAAGAAAATTTCAAAAAAATATATGTATTAACATGCATTTTGGCTTTAATAACCAGTTTATTCAAACCATGAGAACTAGGCCAATATTTCAAAAATTCTAAAAAATTCTTTTTGTCTTCTTGTAGTATTTGGGATTACGAATTTATACGTAAAACGTATTCCTAATATTAAAAATAAAGTTTTTGTATAGACGTTAGAACGGTTAGGATTTTACCCGATAAGATAAAGACTTCCTTACCGAGGAGGATTTTTCTTGAACCATGGACATACCAACAACTAGAAACACAATAACACCTTAGTTTTTATCAGACAATCAAACAATGCAGCTTACCTTAAGTAAGACGTATTTGGAGTGCTAATACCTTCCCTTTAAGCAACCAGTCTCCGTACTCGATCTCTGAGACTAGTTAGGGTTCCTAGTGACCAAAATACTAGGTGGCGACTTCCATTCCATTTTCTACCAATAAAAGACAATATTTTCTTGTCTCCCCATATTTTTCATAGATATAGATAGATTTATATTGTAGATTTAAAATGGGAAGAACAATATATTTTTGCCGCGACGCCGCACACGTGCGACAGTAACAATTGTTTTTTAAAGTTTTTTTTGTTTGAAAATATATTAAAATAATTATTTTTTTATTTTTAAAAAATTATTTATGACATTCACACATTAAAATTATATGAAAATATATATAAAAAATTAATTTGAAGTTAAGAAAAAAATAAAAAATAAAATTCAAATTTTTTTTAAAATATTTTAAAAATAAAAAAATAAATATAACATTGATCTTCTCATTTTATTTTATATAAAAAAATAAATAATAAAGTTGAGGTAGTTATAGTCATAGACTTTTAAAAGCGTTTTTAAATTTTGTTTTTATTTTTTTATTAATTTTAAATTAATATATTTTTATTATTTTAAAATCATTTTGATGTGTTGATATTAAAAATAATTTTAAAAAATAAAAAAAATATTATTAATATATATTTAATATAAAAAATTATTTAAAAAATAACCACTTAACAAGCTTTAATTCAATTGCCAACCGTGCCTCTTGTCAAAATCTGAGTAAAAAAATAGAGGGATCTATAATTGCAATTACGATTTACGAGGGAAAGAAAGAGCCATTTAAAAACTTTTCTTGGCTTTAGGTGAAATTTGCACGTGACAACATCGTCCAAAGTATAAAATAATTGAAAGGTCCCTAGAAAATACCAAAAGGTAAGAGGCACAGAAAAAGCTCATGTTAGAGAAATTGTGGAGATCATTGTATAGCATTGCGACGATAGTGAGGATAACATGCATTTAATATTTTTTTTTTGGTACAACCATTTCAAGTTAGAAGCTTGAAGTTTTGAAAGTATAATTTATATTCTATTTTAATATATTTTTTTTAAATAAAAATGCTTTAAATTTAAAATTTATATATATCCATACTATTTTATATTTTATTTTTATTTAAATAAGATTTAAATTTATAATCGTTATGTAATTAAAATTTTAATACAATATTAAAAAATCATTTCAACCTAAAACTTAAATGATTAAATCAAATTAAATCTTAAAATATAGTACTATTCAAAAATTAAATAATTAAATAAAATCAAAATTTAAAATATAATTTATATTATCTTTTAACATAAAAATTAAGAAAAAAAATAAACTAAATTATAATACTATTCTTTAGAGAAACTCAAATCTACAAATTACACTCTTTTTATTAAAAGTTTCTTGAAATGAATCCATACATTATACATTATGATATCAGCGAGTGCAAAAGTAACATTCAATTTTTCAGAGAAAAGTTTTTTAGCTGGCTATCCTTCGTTATCAAGGATATGCTCGATGAGCTTCCATATAAAGCTCTCCATCCTCGTTATACCTTGAATTGTCGGTGTGTCCACAAGTAACCAGTACAGTAAATTACCTTTATATATATATATATATTCTTGGCTGTCAGGTGAAATATGCATGTGACAACATCCTCCATAGTACAAAATAATTGAAAGGTCCCTAGAAAATACCAAAAATTAATAGGTAAAGAAAAAAAAACTCATGATAAAGAAATTGTGGAGATCATTGTATAGCATTGTGATGATAATGACAACAGCATGCATTTTATTTTTTGTGTTGGAAACTGAAACATAAATTACAGTAAATTATATTACTATTTAATTAAAAATTTAAGTTATTAAATAAAATTTTAAGATATTATTTTCTCGGTTATTAGGTGAAATATGCATGTGACAACATTGTCTATAGTACAAAATAATTGAAAGGTCCCTAGAAAATACCAAAAATTAAGAGGCAAAGAAAAAGCTCATGTTAGAGAAATTGTCGGTGTGTCCACAAGTAACCAGTACAGTAAATTACCTTTTTTTTTTTTATATATTCTTTTCCCTGTTTTCAAAATTCCAAGATAATTTGAGTGCTCATTTAATTTATCTCAAGTTAATTTGTGGTCAAGAACCATTCCCGCATCTTTATCTCCTCGACCGCTACAATTTACTATGATTTTGGTGGCATTTGGTAAATTAGGACAAAGTTTGTCGAGGAATGCCAGTGCATGAGCTGCCTCCAAGGATGGAATTATGCCTTCTAATCTGCATAGCCTAAGGTATGCTGCAAACAAACAATGCACAGGGAGCCAAGATTATTGCAAAATCTACTTTCTTCAAGATAATTACAAATAAAATAAATATAGGTTAAACTGAAAATATTATTCACCCTTAATAAATAAAACTATATAAATATTATTTAAGACTGTACATACCATCTACAGCCTCTTTATCTGTGGCAGAATAAAACTCAGCACGTTCTGTGTCCTTAAGAAAGCTCAGCTGCGGACTCACCCCTGGATATTCCAGCCTGCAGAAGACAGCAAAATATGGTGACAGTAAATTTCTGGGAAAGGATTTGTTAACAGTACAACCATGGAGCTATTTATTATTAATAGATGGTAAAGGAGTTCTATGGACTCACCCCACGGCGATTGAGTGTGGTCGTATTATTTGTCCTTCTTCGTCTTCCAACAAATAGCTCATGGCTCCATGATAGACCCCGACTTCTCCTTCACTCAGAGTTGCAGCATGTTTCCCGCTATCCAAGCCAAACCCTGCAGCCTCGACTCCTATCAACCTCACATCTTCATCTTCTATGAATTCATGGAACAATCCCATTGCATTGGACCCGCTCCCGATACAGGCAATCAGCACATCTGGCTTGCCACCCCATTTCTCCATTGCTTGCCTCCTTGTCTCCTTTCCAATCACAGACTGAAATTCACAGACCATGCTTGGACATGGATGAGGCCCCACGGCCGTGCCGGTCAGGTAGTAGCTTGTCTCTAAGTTACTTGCCCATTCCCTGATTGCCTCCGAGCTCGCTTCTTTAAAACCTCCTTCCACAGGTTTAACCTATGCAAATAGAATAATGCACAAAGAGGGAATCCCGATTCATTAAGTTTTTGCTAGATAGATCAAGCTTTGGAAAAAAGAAGCTAGAGGGTATCTCACCTGAGCACCAAATAGTTTCATTAACAGTACGTTCGAGGATTGTTTTTCCATGTCATCAGAGCCCATGAAGACAGTACAAGACAAAGACAGCTTGGCACATGCAGCTGCAGTTGCAACACCATGTTGTCCAGCACCAGTGGCTGCCACAACACTCTTCAGGCCCATGCGTTTGGCAATCATCGTCTGCGCAACAGCGTTGTTCATCTTGTGTGCTCCACAGTGATTGAGATCCTCCCTCTTAAGGTAAATTTCTGCCCCTTCTCCATCTTTATTCTTGTAGTAATTTGTCAATCCTTGAGCAAAATACAGAGGCGTTTCCCTTCCTACGTAGTCTCTCAGGGCCGTCGCAAGCTCCTCCTACATTTTCATGAAAGTCCACGTTGTAAGCGCTAACCTTACATTACTGGAGGTTGGTGAAAATCATTTCTAGCAGTGCAAAGAAATATATAACAATAAAAAAATAAAAATAAAGTGGCAGCAAACCTGAAATTCAGTATCCTGTAAAGCATATATGAATTCAGCTTCCAGCTTCTTCAAACTAGTGATTAGGGTCTCCGGCACAAAATTCCCTCCAAACATGCCAAATTTTGCCGGCATTGACACCTCACGGGGAACCTTTCTTTCAATCAATGTCCTCGTATTCATAGTTTTAGGAGTAACAAGCGAACAGAGTACTGGTCGGCCACTTCCAGTTCTTCTCTTATCAGTTGTTATTAGGCTTGTGTGCTTGGTGGCAGGACATAAACCACCGTGTAATTGGCGATTCAAGAAAGTTGTGTGGATACTGCAAGTCGTATTCATGTTATTGCTGTACGTAAAGCTATAAGAAATTATCTGGGGAATACTAAGCGTTGATTTTCATGAACTGGTGGTGTGCTGCTTATAAAGAGAGCAAAAGTGTGACGTGTCACAACGTTTTAAACGTTTTCCTACATTTCGAGACAACTGATAAATACAACCTCTCCGCATTTGTTATTAAAAATAATTTTTTTAAAAAAAAACATTTATAAACATGGTTATGAAAATCAGCTGCACCCGGCTTGGTGAGACAGGATATGCAGTGTAATGTGAAGTTTGATTTTTTATTTTATTTTAATAAAGTGGGTGAGTACAAACTTTTTTAAAAAACATTTTTAATTTTTAATAAACTTTAAAATTATAAAATTAATTTATAAATACATAATCTTACATCTTTTTTTTTTTTATAGTCTATATTCACATGAATTGATTTTTAACTTTTCGATATAAAATAATTATATTATACTTCATATCTTATGTTTTTTTTTTTTTATAACCTATATCCATATAAATTATTTTTTAACTTTTTAAAGTGAAATAATTATATTACACTTCATGTCTCATATTTTTTTTTATAAATTATATTCATATGAATTGTTTCTTAACTTTTTAATGAGAGATAATTATACGCCTTACTTCATGTTTTAAATTTTTTATTATAATTTATATCTATATGAATTGTTTTTTAATTTTTCGATGTATAATATAACTATACAACACTTCATGTTTTATATTTTTTATAGTCTATTTTCATATTTATTGTTTGAAATTTCTTTCTTAAGGAATGTTTTAAAACTTTAAACATAATTTTATTTTTTATTTTTTGAGTTGATCCAAATAAACTCCTCGTATAACTCTCATGTTAGGTATAATAACTATCATTGATGATAAAGATCACCTTTTACTATTTGGGATATTGTTCATACAAGACGAGAATTGTAGTAGTTTATTTTAATTTGATTTGACTTTAGATTTTATATCGATTAAAGCCTGTAATGTGATTGTTATTGGAAATTGAATAATTTAAGTTTTTTTTTTAAATATAGTTTTTAAAATAAATACATGTTGAAATTTAATTAATAATTAAAATTTGTTGTGATGGAAGTTAATTTGCCTAAGCAAACAACTTGTTCTCCACATAATTTTTTTTAAAATAAGATATATGGGCTAGTTTACAGTTTGTTTGGGAATATAATTGAAGTTATTTTTTATTATTTAATCGTAAATATATTAAAATAATTATTTTTTATATTAGTGCATAAAAAAATATCTAAAAACATTAAAATATATTAATTTAAAATAAAAAGTTTTAGATTTTTTTAAAAACACTTTGAAAGTTAAATTTTTTTTTAAAGAACAGGTGAGTTGTACGAGCTTGATGCTGCTAGTCCATTATTCATTGGGTATAGCTTAAAACTACAGTTGGTAAAAATGGTCTCGTCTGGTTAATTCAAGAAATCTGCAACTTAAAACCTGACTAAGGCTACATTTGTAGTTAACAAAAATTGTCTTCCCCGATTTGTTTTTTTTAATAATCCGCTGACCAGATCCAAATTCAACAGTATGAAGTATGAACACCAAGAAATTAAAAATAAAATGACAAAACAATGCTATTTTAATAAAAACAATTCATCCAATAATAAATCACATCCTTTTCCATGTCGGTTTTTGAAACGAGACTGACAAGTACTCTTAAAACTATTCTTGTGGTGACCAAGGCATTTAAACGTGTTTCATGCTGTAGCAATAATCTCGTCCGCGTACATATGCAATAAAAAGGACTCATGTTAAACATCGTAGAAACGAGAATTTCTTCTATGATGTTGATCTCTAGGAAAACTCCAAATGAAGAAGATAATCCAACATGGACAAATCTTTTCATAAAAAATCTAGACAGAGATGATGATCGGATACACGTTTGAGCCCACAAGTTAATTAGTCATGTGATTAATATAAAATAATCAATACAATTTAAAAATTTAAATTGATAGATGAAATTTCAGGATATAATTATTATTATTATTTAACACATCTTTTCAAGTGAAAATAAATAATTTTTTTGAACTTGAAACTTACACAGGCTCATATTACATTGTGTTTATTTTTTATCAAATAAATAAGGATTGTAAATCGAATTTGTGATCATTTGGTCATCAAGACTTTGATACCATATCAAAAAATCAATTTAACTAAAAAAAACTTAAACTATTAAATAATATTTTTAAATATAATTTATATTATTTTTTCACAATTAAAAATTTTTAAATAGTAAACAAAACAAAAAAGTTGATTGTTTTTTATGTATTCTCCTAGCGGGGTCGCAGCGTTATAATGACAAGTCCACATGTGAATTCCAAATAAACAATCTTTCCGTGTTTGGTTTGATTCAACAAGTTAACAAAAAAATAAAAATAAAAAATTGATTGTTTTGATGCTAATACTTTGAATCAAATGATATGTACGTACTATAATTGTCTTAATTGTTTGACTTTAACACGTAATCTATTGCTTTATTGCATGGCAAATTCTGTTCCATCATTTGCATAATTTACCTAGCTCCCAAACCCAATGTATACTATTGTTCATATTTTGTTGCAAATATATATATATATATATATATATATATATATATATATATATATATATATATATATATATATATATTTCTTTCAATTTTTTTTTATTCTGTCACAAAGTTAATTGTTAAAAATATATGCAATAATCTTTCTTATTATTTCCAATTATATGGTAATTATAAAATTATAGATAATCATCAAACAACAAACTAGCAATATATATTACAAATATTATGTGAAGTTCATACTAGTTCTATTGTAACAGAATATATTCTTTTTCTACAAAATTAAGTGTTTATCTTGTTTTGGTTTCAAGATTAAGGATTTCTTTTTAATTTTATCCCTTTACGATCAAGTTTGTGTCTTTTATTAATGATTTTAGTTTCTATTATACTTTATTTTTTTTTTTTTTTGTGGTTTTGCTCTTTTGTTCTACGATATTATTATTATTATTATTATGTTTTAAGAGTTTTTGTACGTGATTTCTTAAAGATGTTACACGATTCACCTAATTTATGGCTTCCTTTTCTTCTAGTCAAAGAAAAAAATCATACAATAATTGTGAATGAATATTTCTAATTTCATCTTTTCAGCAAGATTTTATATTATAGGATTTGTTTTGATTTATATCCTATATAGAGTATTCATAAAATACTCCAATGTCAATATTATAAAAAAATGGATTATAGTTTAAAAGATATAACAAGAAGGACCAAAATAAAATTTCAGATTAAAAAGTGAACAAACTGTTCGGCCACTTCCAGTTCTTCTCTTATCAGTTGTTATTAGGCTTGTGTGCTTGGTGGCAGGACATAAACCACCGTGTAATTGGCGATTCAAGAAAGTTGTGTGGTTACTGCAAGTCGTATCCATGTTATTGCTGTACTTAAAGCTATAAGAAATTATCTGGGGAATACTAAGCGTTGATTTTCATGAACTTGTGGTGTGCTGCTTATAAAGAGAGCAAAAGTGTGACGTGTCACAACGTTTTAACCGTTTCCCCACATTTCGAGACAACTGATAAATACAACCTCTCCGCATTTGTTATTATTAATAATAATAATAATAATAATAAAAACATTTATAAAACATAGTTATGAAAATCAGCTGGGCCCAGCATGTGGAGAGAGGATTGGACAACTCAAATCTAAAAATGTCAGTGACCTTGCTAAACTCGAGAGGTTTTTTCTAGTAAACTTGAAACTTGAGTGATTCAGCGTAATCTGATTGAAATTTGATTTTTCTTTATTTATTTTAATTAAGCGGGTGAGTCAAATTTTTTTAAAAAAACATTTTTATTTTTTCAATAAACTCTAAAGTTATAAAATTAATTTATAAATACATAATATTACTTTTTTTTTTTTTTTACAATCTATATTCACATCAACTAATTCTTAAATTTTCAATATAGAATAACTATACTATATTTCATGTTTTATATTTTTATTTTGTAGTCTATATCTATATGAATTATTTTTTAACTTTTTGAAGTGGAATAATTATATTATACTTCATGTCTCATATTTTTTTTTATAGATTAAATTCATATAAATTTTTTTTTTTTACTTTTTAATGGGAAATAACTATACTCCTTATTTCATGTTTCACATTTTTTATTATAGTCTATATTTATATGGATTGTTTTTTAATTTTTTGATGTATAAATATAACTATACAACACTTCATGTTTCATATTTTTATAGTTTATTTTCATATTTATATTAGAATATAGAAACACAATCTTCTATTTATGGAATGTAAATATTTTCCTGTTTTGTAGCCGAAGGACTCTCCCTTCATACTTGTATAAATAATCAAATTATCAATGCAATACACAGGCAAATTATTTCAAAACTCTATCATGGTATCAGAGCAACCCTAGGTCATCTTCTACATCTAAACCCTAGCTGCCTCCCTTTTTTTTTTTTCTTTTCCAAACTACAATTATCACCCAACTCTGCTTCCCTCTCTATTAATCAAGCTCTGCCCAAAACATCCAGAAAGCCAACAATGACAGAAATCACAACAGACTCTACCACCTCAGCCACCTCACTCTCTTCTCCTCCCACAAAACTTCATCAATCTCATCCTGCTCTTACGGTGTCCAACATCACCACCTTTATCAAAGTCACCTTAGACATTGAAAAGGACCAATACATTACATGGTCTGAATTGTTCAAAATACATGCTAGAGCTTATCAAGTTATGGCTCATATCATCCCTGCCTCATCAGCAAAGAACACACAGATTCCTTCAATTCAAGACACGGACCCTGACCTTTGGTCCCGTGTTGATGCCATTGTTTTACAATGGATTTATAGTACAATCTCAGAAGACCTTCTCAATACAATTCTAGAACGCGATTCTACGGCTGAAACCGCATGGAACAGATTGAAAGACATATTCTCAGATAACAAAAATTCTAGGGCACTTTACCTGGAACAAGAATTTTCCAAAGTTCAAATGGAAAATTTCACCGATGCTTCTTCCTACTGTCAGCATCTCAAATCCCTCTCGGACCAATTGGCCAATGTGGGTGCCCCTGTGTCGAATGACCGACTGGTTCTTCAACTCCTCTCCGGCTTGACTGATGCGTATTCCAACATCGGATTGCAAATCTGCCATGGAGACTCTCTTCCCCTCTTTTACAAAGCCCGTTCCATGCTTGTGTTGGAGGAAACGACACGGATGAAAAAGGCTGCCCAATCTCCCCCCAACTCTGCCTTTTTTGTCTCTCCGGCTGCTAACTCCGGTGGACACTACACTGGAAACCCACAGCACCGCACAAACCCACACCACAGCAACCGCAGCTCCTTCAATCGCGGTGGCAGAGGAGGTGGCCATGGAGCTCGCGGTGGAAAGGGAAGAGGGAGAAGTGGTGGCCGTGGAAGCCAGTGGCATGGGCACACCACGGCATGGCAGCCGGGATATGCTCCGCAGCACCAGACCCCGCAGCACCAGACGGGAAACAATTATTATGGGCAGGAGAGACAGCAGCCCAATTATGGGCAGGCCCCTTGGGCTGGGCCGTGGCCTCAATGGGCCAGCCCACCATGCCCATACCCAACGGCTAGGCAGCCCACTCAACGCCAGCCCAGCATTCTTGGGTCTAGGCCTCAGCAAGCCCATATGGCAGCAGTCACATCATCGGCCCATTCCACACAGCAGGCCCATTCCTCCTATGCTCCAACTGACATCCAAGCGGCTATGCACATGCTCTCCATTGCTCCTCCTGATGCTCAATGGTATATGGACACCGAAGCGACATCTCACATGACTGCAAATGGGGGTAATCTCACATCTTATT
Source organism: Populus alba (assembly GCF_005239225.2). Taxonomy (NCBI): domain Eukaryota; kingdom Viridiplantae; phylum Streptophyta; class Magnoliopsida; order Malpighiales; family Salicaceae; genus Populus; species Populus alba. The sequence goes on along the minus strand of NC_133294.1, from coordinate 1,132,990 downwards.
TAAATATGAGCAATAATCGTAACATTACTGTCGGAAATGGTCATACTATTCCAATTATTGGTTATGGACATGCATTATTACCTGAATCCAAACATCCTTTCACTTTGAATAATGTCTTGCATGCCCCAAAATTGATCAAAAATCTTGTCTTTGTGAGAAAATTTACCATTGAAAATAATGCTTCTATCGAATTTGATCCGTTCGGTTTTTCTGTGAAGGATTTTCCAACGAGGATGCCTTTAATGAGATGTAACAGCTCGGGTGACCTCTATCCAGTTACAACAAGACCAACCATTGATTTTTCAGCACCATCTACTTTTACCGTTGTATCTCCTGATTTATGGCATAATCGTTTAGGGCATCCGGGAACTCCTGTTTTAAGTTCTCTTCGTAGAAACAATTTCATTATTTGCAATAAATTTCAGGACAATTTTTTTTGCAATTCATGTCTTCTTGGGAAACAAATTAAATTACCTTTCTATAATCTCTCTCATTCACCTCTTTACCATTTGATATTGTGCATAGTGATATTTGGTCATCACCTACCCTTAGTTCGGAAGGTCATCGGTACTATGTTTTATTTCTTGATGATTTTACGAATTTTCTATGGACTTCTCCAATTGCTAATAAATCTCAAGTGCACTCCATTTTTCTGGCTTTTCGTGCTCATATCAAAACACAATTTGAGAGAGATATTAAATGTTTCCAATGTGACAATGGTGGGGAATACGACAATAAATCTTTTCACCAATTTTGTCAATTACATGGCATGACTTTCCGTTTTTCTTGCCCACATACTTCTTCTCAAAATGGAAAAGCCGAAAGAAAAATTCGTACCATCAATAATGTTATCCGCACCATCCTTGCTCATGCATCTCTACCAGCGTCATTTTGGCATCATGCACTTCAAATGACCACCTATCTCCTCAACATACTACCCAACAAACAGCTTGCCTTTCAATCACCCACAAAAATTCTCTACCAAAAAGATCCATCCTACTCTCATCTTCGAGTCTTTGGATGCTTATGTTATCCTCTTATTCCGTCTACTTCTAGAAATAAATTGCAAGCTCGGTCAACACCATGTGCGTTTTTAGGGTACCCCTCTAACCATAGAGGATATAAATGTTATGATCTCTCCAGTCGTAAAATTCTTGTTTCCAGGCATGTAATTTTTGATGAGAATACATTCCCTTTCTCTACATTACATACTCCTTCATGTCCTACTTATGAATTTCTAGATGCAGGTCTCTTACCCTTTCTCCACTCACCTGCTCCACCAAATCATCCTCCTGGCCAACTTGCTGATCCACCACCCCAACCCTCGAGTCCTATTCAGGTATCACAACCACCACCCCCCAACCCCATCCCCGATTCTCCAAGCCAAGAGCTAGCCAGCATATCAAACACATCACCCCGAGCAAAATCCCCTACCACCACTGCTCCACCACAGACCCAAAGTCCACATCCACCAAAGGCACCAGCCCAACCCCCTCAAATTGTCCATTCTTTTCACTCTCCACAAATGACTACCAGATCCCAACATGGTATTGTTAAGCCCCGAAAGCTCTTTAACTTTCATACTTCGGCTGAAACATCCATTTCTCCTTTACCCACTAATCCCCTTAATGCATTACATGATCAAAATTGGAAAATGGCCATGAAAGACGAATACGATGCTCTTATTGAAAATAAGACGTGGGACTTAGTACCCCGTCCGTCTAATGCTAATATCATTCGAAGTTTATGGATTTTCAGGCATAAGAAGAAATTTGATGGTTCATTTGAGCGGTATAAAGCCCGTCTTGTGGGTGATGGTGCAGGTCAGCAAACGGGGATTGATTGTGGGGAGACATTTAGTCCGGTAGTCAAACCGGCAACCATTTGGACAATGTTGAGCATTGCTTTATCTAAATCTTGGTGTCTTCATCAGCTAGATGTCAAGAATGCCTTCTTGCATGGCAATCTCGACGAAACAGTTTATATGCATCAACCTCCAGGTTTCCGAAATTCAGAGCACCCAGATTATGTTTGTTTGCTAAAGAAATCTCTCTATGGGCTTAAGCAAGCCCCACGTGCTTGGTATCAACGGTTTGCTGATTATGTGGCCGTATTGGGGTTCTCTCACAGTATTTCAGATCACTAGCTATTCATTTATCGGCAGGGTAATGATATGGCGTATATCCTTCTATATGTGGATGACATTATTCTTGCTGCATCATCTACTACTCTTCGGCAAACTATCATATCGAAACTTGCCACTGAGTTTGCTATGAAAGATTTGGGTCTCATCAGCTATTTTCTAGGCATATCAGTTACACGATATTCCGGAGGACTATTTCTTTCACAAAAGAAATATGCAGAAGAAATCATTGAGCGAGCTAGTATGTCTTCTTCAAAACCATCTCCTACTCCGGTGGACACAAAAGCTAAACTCAGCATTTCTTCAGGAAATCCTTATCATGATCCGACTGAATATCGTAGTCTAGCTGGAGCACTATAGTATTTGACATTTACGCGGCCGGATATTTCCTACGCGGTTCAGCAGATATGTCTATTTATGCATGACCCTAGAACATAGCACATGTCGGCCTTAAAGCGCATCATTCGCTATATTCAGGGTACTCTAGATCTTGGTCTTCACCTGTATCCCTCATTAGATCATACTCTTATCTCGTACACCGACGCCGACTGGGGCGGATGTCCAGACACCAGACGGTCTACTTCTGGCTATTGTGTATACCTTGGAGATAATTTACTCTCGTGGTCTGCAAAAAGACAACCCATATTATCACGGTCTAGTGCTGAGGCCGAATACCGGGGAGTGGCTAATGTTGTTTCTGAATCGTGTTGGATCCGTAACCTACTTCTGGAGTTACATTGTCCCATTTCAAAAGCCACATTAGTATATTATGATAATGTCAGTGCGGTTTATCTTTCTGGCAACCCAGTCCAGCATCAACGCACTAAGCATATTGAGATGGATATTCATTTTGTGCGGGAAAAAGTCGCGCGTGGTAAAGTTCGTGTTCTACATGCCCCTTCACGTTATCAGATTGCTGACATCTTTACTAAGGGACTTCCGCAACAACTTTTTGATGATTTCCAGGATAGTCTCAACGTCCGGCAACCTCCCGTTTTGACTACGGGGGTGTATTAGAATATAGAAACACAATCTTCTATTTATGAAATGTAAATATTTTCCTGTTTTGTAGCCGAAGGACTCTCCCTTCATACTTGTATAAATCATCAAATTATCAATGCAATACACAAGCAAATTATTCCAAAACTCTATCAATTTATTGTTTCAAAATTTTTTCTTATGGAATATTGTAAACTTTAAACATAATTTTATTTTTTATTTTTTATTTTTTAAGTTAATCCAAGTCAACTTCTCTTCTCCTATAAGGTAAACTCTCATGTTAGGTATAATAAAGATCACCTTTTACTATTTGGGATATTGTCCATACAAGACAAGAATTGTAGTTGTTTATTATAATTTGATTTGAATTTAGATTTTATAACGATTAAGGAGTGCAATATGATTGTTACTGGAAATTGAATAATTTAAGTTTTTGATTTAAATATAATTTTTAAATAAAAAAATGTTGAAATTTAATTAATAATTAAAAACATGTCCTTTTTAACAATGCTATTTTAATAAAAAACAATTCATCCAATAATAAATCACATCAAAACAATCCAATAATAAACTCTTCTTAAACGTGTTTCATGCTGTAGCAATAATCTCGTCCAGGTACATGCAATAAAAAGGACCGACTGAAACATCATAGAAACGAGAATTTCTTCTATGATGTTGATCTCTAGGAAAACTCCGAGTGAAGAAGATAATCCAACATGGACAAATCTTTTCATAAAAAATCTAGACAGAGATGATGATCTGATACACGTTTGATCCCACAAGAATATTCATGTCCACAAGTTAATTAGCTATGTGATTATAACTTTTAAACGATAATTTTTGGGTTAAATCAATAATAAAATACAATGACATGATAAAAAAAAACAATTTTTTTTAAAAAAACTAAAATGCGACAACAAAAACAAAAAAAAATAAAGAAATTAAATACCTGAGATTATTTATTTTAAATAGTTAACAAAACAAAAAAAATGATTGTTCTTGATGTACACTCCTCGCGGGGTCACGGCGTTACAATGACCTTTCCTGAACATATTCAAGCAAAAATATTAAAGTTCACATGTGAATTCCAAATGGACAATCTTTTCGTGTTTGGTTTGAATCGACAAGTTAATAATAATAAAAAAATTGATCATTTTGATGCTAATACTTTGAATCACATTTTCTCATTTCAAGGTACATGACATGTACTTTTATTTTCTTAATTAATTGCTGGAGTATTTTAAGAGGGCATTTGTTAATGAGATTATGTCTGTGTTTTAAACAAAACACAGATATAACCCGTTTGATAAAGAAAAAAAATAATTTATTATTTATGAATCTCACATTATTTTTGTGTTCAAAACATATGAAAAAAAAAAAGCATATGAATGCTGCTTCCTGTGCATTTCATGTTAATTAACTAGCATGAACAGTGGATAGCCATGCTCCACTGTTCATGCTAATTAATTAACTAGTATAAATAGTGGAGCATGGTTATCTAGTGTTTTTGCTAATTAATCCATTAGGTTCTTTTATTTGTTCAAAAAAGAAACGAAAGAAAAGAAAACATTAGCATGCTACACTGTTCACATGAACAGTGTAGCCAGCTACATTGTTCTGGTCAGATCGGTTCCGGCCGGACTGGTCCAAAGCTCAAAATGCATTGAATTAAGTCCGACCTAGTAAAATAAAAAATAAAAATTATTTTTTATTTTTTAATTGTATTTTATTCAAAAAACTAGTGTTTAACATTATTAAATGACACTATATAAATTAGACAAAGATCATTTGACGACGTAATATTTGCAGAATTTAATCGCAATCCCAATTTTATTCTTGATTATATTTTACCTAATGTTGTTGTATGCTTAAGAAACAAAAAAAAACTGTAGTCCTTGTCGGATGCATTTTATACGTGATGGAATTGTAGATAGTTTAATGCAACAATAAAAATATTTTATATAAAGTATTATTTATTTCATAATGTAATAACAATAGTTAAATCTACAATATTTAAATTAAAAACCATCAATATTAATAATAATTTTTTAAAATTATTTTATAACCTTAATTTCAAAAGTATTATTAACCAAACACATTAAACTACTTTTTGTTCAACCTCAATTTCAACCACAGTTTTAACCAAACAAATATTTTTTCAAACCAATCTCAACTAAAAATACTTTTTATAAAACAACTTTTTTTAAACCACAATCACAACAGCAACCGCAATACCAAACACACCTAATCTATTGCTTTATTACATGGCAAATTTTGTTCCATCATTTGCATAATTTACTTAGCTCCCAAACCCAATGTATACTATTGTTCATATTTTGTTGCAAATATATGTATATTTATTTCTTTCAATTTTTTTTATTCTGCTACAAAGTTAATTATTAAAAATATATGCAATAATCTTTCTTATTATTTCCAATTATATGGTAATTATAACATTATAGATAATCATCAAACAACAAACTAGCAATATATATTACAAATATTATGTGAAGTTCATACCTAGTTCTCTTGTAACAGAATATATTCTTTTTCTACAAAATTAAGTGTTTATCTTGTTTTGGTTTCAAGATTGAGGATTTCTTTTTAATTTTATCCCTTTATGATCAAGTTTGTGTCTCTTGTTAGTGATTTTAGTTTCTATTATACTTTAATTTTTTTTTGTGTGTGGTTTTGCTCTTTTGTTCTACGATGATATTATTATTATTTTTTAAGAGTTTTGTACGTGATTTCTTAAAGATGTTACACGATTCATCTAATTTATGGTTTCTTTTCCTTCTGGCCAAAGAAAAAAATTATACAATACATTGTTAATGAATATTTCTAATTTCATCTTTTCGGCAGGATTTTATATTATAGGATTTGTTTTGATTTATATCCTATATAGAGTATTCATAAAATACTCCAATGTCAATATTATAAAAAAAAATGGATTATAGTTTAAAAGATATAACAAGAAGGACCAAAATAAAATTTCAAATTGAAGAAATCACAAACTTTTTTTTCTTACAACATGCAAGAATTTCAATAAAATTCCAGATTGGTGACGAAGAAAAAATGTCCCTAGATGGGTTTATTTTGTCCCATCAACCCCCACCTATCACATGAAACACAATATGAGTTTATTTTTATTTTTTTTCAATTCGTAATGGTTTATTTCGATTTATTACGAAGAAAAAATGTCCCTAGATGGGTTTATTTTGTCCCATCAACCCCCACCTATCACATGAAACACAATATGAGTTTTTTTTTTTTTTTTTTTTCAATTCGTAACGGTTTATTTCGATTTATTACGAAGAAAAAATGTTCCTAGATGGGTTTATTTTGTCCCATCAACCCCCACCGATAACGTGAAACACAATATGAGTGGAGTCATGGGAAATTAATACGGGAAAGCTTGTTACGAGAAATGTAGCCCAAACAATCTGGCTTCCTCCAAAGCTCCAAGAAAAATTGTGCTCACCTTAATTTCTTGTAATTAATCAATCCACCTTAATTTCCTGTTATTTCTTGTAATTAATCAATACATCGATTTTCATAAGAAAAAAAAAACTAATTTCAAGATATATATATCTCCTTAATCTTCGAGGAGGACAAAATGAAGGCTCAAAAGGGTTTCTTCTTTTTTATAGGAGGTTATCAATATATGAATTTTCAGGCTGTTTATAAGTATAGTTGTGATTATTTTTTTACTTGAAAATGTATTAAAATAATATTTTTTATTTTTTTAAATTTATTTTTAACATCAACACATTAAATTGATTAGAAAACATTAAAAAATTTGAAGAAAAAAATAAAATATTTTTAAAAAATATGTTTAAATTAAATACAAAAATAAACAGAACGGAAGCCTTGAAGATTTTTACGAGAGATTAAAGGAAGTTGTGTAATTTTTTTTTCTTATTATGTCTTGGATTTTCTTTGTTTTGTCAGAAAATTAACATGGAGCTGGGGCCAGTTACGTTGACAGCCCTTAAGCAAAGGACAGAGATGAATGTTATGTTGCCGGAGGTCCCCTCCTACAGTGCCATTGCACCCACGGGTTTGCTCTCATCCACTCATTTCCTACGATGGCTTCGCAAGTGCTTATAAAGTTTAATAAACTAAAGACAGAAGCCCAAAAACGATTACGTAACTGTTTGTTTTTTGTATTTTTTAAAAATTTTTTAATTTTTTTTATTAATTTTAAATTAATATATTTTTAGTTTTTTAAAATTATTTTGATATGGTATATCAAAAGCAATTTTTTTTTTTTTAAAATATCATTGCATATATCTTGACATAAAATATTATTTGAAAAGTAACTGCAATCACACTACTAAACAAGCAAAAATATAAATATCAAAATATTGAAAAAAATTAAGAAATATTTGTTTAGTTATTTCAAAAAATAAAATTCTATTTAAAAATGTGGTTGCGATTAATTTTTAAAGTGTTTTTTCACTTAAAAATATATCAGAAAATATATTTTTTTAAAAAATTATTTTTGATATTAGCACATCAAAATGATCTAAAAATACTAAAACAATATTAATTTAAAGTAAAAAAATAATAAAAAAATTTTAATTTTAAATTCATCCACTTGTTTTTTGATGATTTTTTTTCCATAAAAAAAATATTGTATAACTGATAAATAATATGCAGACTTAATTTCACTATACAATTTTTTAAAAGTTTAATTGATATGAGGAATTTATTATCTAATATTAAATAAATAATGGTCCATAAAAGCAAAATTTAAATTGAAAATTAAAACGTCACTCCCATTCTTTTCTACTTGGAGGAACAGGAGCTTGGTCTTTAACTGATTTTTCAATTCTCTATGGTTTTCAATGTATTACGAAAAAACAATATCTCCCTACATGGATTTATGTTGTCCCATCAATCCCCTTCTAACACGTGGAAACAAAATCTGAGTGAAGTAATGGGAAATAGGGTAGGAGGTTTCTCTATAATTGTTTTTAACAAAAAGCTTGTTACGAGACATGGAGTCGAAACACTTATTTCTGAAACAATATTCACTTATTTTCCCAAAAAACAAATAATATTAATGGTTACTTGCCGGAAGTGACTAGCTAACAATGCGGCTCCACCAAAGCTCCAAGAAAAATTTTGCTGACCCCAAGTCAAAATATTTAATGTTTTCTTATTTAATTATCTAGCTTTCTTGTTATTACTTCTGTCATATATTTTTTAAAATTTTATTGACATCTTGTTCTTATAAAAAATTTGACGCCGGTTTTGAGTTGAGGCAATCATTTTTCAATTTAACCACTGGAATTATGACATCTTCCAATGAGGCCTTTATTCATGGAAACTTCTCTTCTTCTTCTTCTTCTTCTTCTTTTTTTTTTTTTTTTAAATTTCACACTAGAATAAATTGCAATTGGACCCTTGCATTTTGATGCCATGTACAAAATAGTCCCTGGTTTTCAATTTAATCAATTCAATCCTTAATTTATTATTTAACTTTTAATTCTTTCAAAATTACTTTGAGAAAAAATCAATTAATCTCCCTATAGTATCCCCACTGTTTTACTTTGGTCCTTGAACTTTAACTGTTTGCAATTTTGACCCATACCAACACTGAATTTTAATATTTCATTAATTAAACTAATTCAAAGTTTAATTAAGTCTTTAAATTTATCAATTCTTCAATTAAGCTTCCAATTTCATTAATTAAACTAACCCAAAATTTAATTAAGTCCTCAAACTTATAATTCTTCAATTAAGCTCTGGATTTCATCAATTAAACTAATCTAAAGTTTAATTAAGTCCCCAAACTTTTCAATTCTTTCAATTTCTACCAAAATAGACTTCCAAATTTATAATTTCATCATAGTTAACCCTCATAACTTTCAATTTGTGTTGTCTTGACCCAAACTTCAAATTACTCATTCATTTTCATTTTTTTTTTTGGTGAATTTGTGTTGTCAAACATTGGGTTATGACAAATTCTAATTAATGAATCCATCAATTTTCATAAATAAAAAAATAAAAACAAATTAAATTCAAGATATATAATTCTTTAATCTTTGAGGATGAAAAAATCAAGGTTCAAAAGAGTTTCTTCTTTGTCATGGGAGGTGATCAATAGAAGAAGCCTCCAAGATTTTTCACAAAAGGTTAAAGGAAGTTGTGTAACATTTTTTTTAATAACTTTCTTAAATTTTCTTTGTTTTGATGAAAATATAGAGGCCATAGAAAAAAAAAAAGATATGTGATTGACTAGATACTAGAATTGAGTTGGAGCTAGTTAAGTTGATAAGTTCAAAAACAATGGACAAAATAAAGGTTATGTTTGAAATTTGAAGTTTTATTTTATTTTAGTTGTTGTTTAGAAATATGATAATAATTGTTTTTCAAGTATTTTTTGTTTAAAAATGTTTTTTTTAACCATCATATTGAAAGTCTTCTTTTCCTCTCTATGGGGTGAAAAGTGAATGAATAATGAAGTACACATCAATAGAATATATATAGAATAGTTATGATCGGACTGGTTATTACAATACCAACAAACATTGACCAACCAAAAGTATCTATTTGCTACCAAAATATCCATATGAAATGATGAATAAGATCTTCAGATTTTTTTTTTGAATATCAAAACTCAAGCCCAACCCTATTGTATATGTCTCTAGTTTCAAGATTATTATTATTATTATTATTATTATTTTTAATTTTGGGCTAAGCCATCAAAATTTGACAAAACCAAATCTAAGCTCCAACTCAAGAACAAATCTATGTGTTCACTCTGTTTTTCAAGCTTATTGTTTTGCTTTAAAGCAATGCATCAAATAAATATTTGATATAAATTTAAAAATCAAGATACTTAATTTTTTAGAGTAGAAAGTGATTTTTATAAAATTAGACTAAATGTATATTAGTTTTCCCTTTAAAAAGTATGGAAAATAATGCTTTCATATGAAAAACCTATAATTTTATTTAAGAGATAAAAATAAATTTAAATATTTTAAAATTCATCAGCTTCAATAATTTTTGTTTTTTTTATATATAGTAATTAATGAATATTTAATTACATAGTCAATAACCTTATTTTATTCTAAGCATATTAGCTCTCAACTTGTATGATTTTTAATTAAGTTATTTAATAGTTCAAATTTACTAAAACAAACTATTTAGAATTTTTATTATTATTATTCATTTTTTACTTATATTTTAATGTTATTTATGTTTTTTTTTTCAAAAAAAAAAAAACAATTCTTTTCTTAAGAAATTTATTTGGTTTATTAAAAATACTTAATATAAGTTATATATATTTAATGATACTTTTAATTTAAGTGATCTGACTAACACAACATAACATTTCATTATCAAAACATATGATATGTTTAATCTCACAACATAATATAATACAACACAACACAATATAACAAGCATAACATAGCACAACAGACACAATCTGAGACAAACAAATTTTTTAAATCATTCAAGCTCACCCTACTCCTTGTGAAAGCTAATCTAACCTAGCTAGCTAGCTAAATTCCCCTCTTGAATTTAATTAAAAGCACACCAACTATATATTGCAATTGCATCCTGTCGCGGGGTGTCGCGACGTCGTCTGGCGACGACGGAGGCTCCATGTCGTGCCTCCTGTTGTGAGGTGTGTTGTATAAAATTATGATTAAGATTTAGGAGTCGCCACCTAGTATTATAGTCACTAGGAACCTATGGTCTGCGAGAGTCTGAGTAAGGGACTGGTTATGCAAGGGGAAGACGCGTCACCCCCAGTGCACCCTACCTAAGGTAAGCTGCATTGTTGTTTGATTGTTTTTTCTAAGTCGGGTTGGTCTTTTTCTAAGGTTCAAGGCAGACCTCTCTTCATGAGAGAGTCTCTACCTTATCGGGTTAAATCCTAACCGTTCTAAAGACTGAATTTTTTTAGCATCACATTTATTTACATCTTGTATCTTTAATATTTGAGGGTGTACTTTATCGTGTAATTTTACACCCCACAAATATTAAAGTCTACATCTAGACCCTTAAAAAAATATTAGAAAAGGTTTTTGACATTTTGGCCAAATCCTAATGGATAATCATAAATTGGTTACGATATCCATTTTTTTTTAAAAAAGATGAAATTTTTGTTTTTACGAAAAATACGCTTGAAAAATTTTAGGATTTGGCCATATGCAGCAAAATATTTTTTTTTTCAAAAATGTTTTTGCCTTTTTTTTTTTGAAATATTTCGAAGAAAACCGGGTATTTTAATACTGGATTTATATTTTACAGTGTAAATATACAATCCGATATTGTGCACAATTGGTAGAAAAATATTTGAGAAAATCACAAATTTTTTAAAATTATTTTTGAAAATTTTTGGAATTTTTTTGATTTAAAATAATATAATATAATAATATATAATATTAAATGTGGGTTGGGCCGGCCCAGCTAACTGGGCCGAGCTCAGCCCTGGAAAGGTGGGCCAACATCGGCCCAAACTGGTTGGGCCGATCTCGGCCCAGAACATTTTTTCCTTTTTTTTTTGGGCCAGGCCGGACCATTTGGGTCCGGCCCAGGCCCGCATGGTTGCTGGTCCAACCCAACAACCATGCTAATTATTCATGCTGCATGCAGAAATGAATTCTGCATGCAACAGTCATGGCGAGGAAGGAGACGCAAAGCTGGGAGGAGGAGGTTGCCTGGCGTTGGTCTCGGTCGTGATGAAATGGTTTGGTCGGTGGCTCAGGGGGCGTTGGCTGAGGTGATGGTGGCCGGAGTCGGCTGTGGGGGGAAGACGAAGACGTTGCAGATGAGAGAGAAACGATGGAAGGAGGAGAGAGAGAGAGTCGCGGTGGCTGCTTGGTGGCTGGTTGGCTTCCTATGGTGGAGCTGGTGTTCGTGGTGGTGTATAGGCTGGGTTTATTGATATTCTCGCCGGAGAAGACAGCTGTGGCAGAGGTGGAAAGAGCTGCAGAGGGCTGACGGGGAAATAAGAAAAATGGAAATAGGGGGAGGCTGGTTTTTTATGATATTTGGACCCGAATTTCTCCTCCCTCAGGCCATCAACTCCGCCACTATTTATAGGCGGTGGAAGAGGGTAATCTTGTCTTCACCGGGGTAAAATTTTAGCCCTTGATTACCTTGGAAAGGATCCCAACCGTTGGTTCAAAGTAGCCTCCCTGAGTTGTCAAATCTGCAGGTAAAGGCTGCCTGAGTTGACCTCTTCACGCCGTCTCCGTGCTATCAATCATCCTGACCTGTACACATGGTGTTGTAGAGGAACTGCAGAGGATCCGTTTCGTGCAAGTTTGGTTAAATTCTGTGGATGTTTGGTGCATTAAATGCACCTCAAAAGTAGGCGGCCGGACAGTTTCTTTCGGGTAAAAGAAGAAGACAATGAACAGTAACCAAACGACGCGTCGTTTGGTGCTCTCTCTCTCTCTCTCTCTCTTTTTTTTTTTATGTAAAACGGCGTCGTTTCGGGCTTGAATTAGGAATTTTAACTTATTTTCAATTTAGTCCTCAAGCTTTCAATTGATTTCAATTGAACCCCTAATTGGCCCTAAACTTTTGATTTAATGCAATTAAGCCCCATGATGAACTTCAATTGTAGCCCCGTATTTACGCGACATTTGCAATATGGTCCTTGGTCTCGAAATTTGTCAATTTAACCCCTAATTGACCATTAAACTTTCAATTTTCTCAATTTTAGCCCCCGATTTTTGTCAATTAAGCCCCTAAAGTGTGGCGCCTCTTGCAAATTGGTTCCTGGATGCGAATTTTGTCAATTTAACCCCTAATTGACCCAAAAACTTGAATTTTCTTACAATTTTGCCCCTGATTTCAATCAATTAACTTGGTAAAAATTAAATTTGGTCTCTTAAAATTTCAATCTTCTCAATTAAGCCCAAATTAAGCTCCCAAACCTAATTTTTCACCAATTAACCCCCAAATAAAATTAATTTGACCCATTTAAAGTATAATTAAGTTCTTGCACTTAATTAAATTCTTCAATTAGACCCAAATTAATTCTTAAACATAATTGAAATTTAATTTGGCCCATGATTAAATCAAATTGGCCTATTAAAAATTTAATTATGTCATTGGACTTAATTTTTCACTAATTAAGCCCCAAATAAAATTAATTTGACCCATTTAAAGTATAATTAAGTCCTTGCACTTAATTAAATCCTTTAATTGAACAAAAATTAATTCTCAAACATAATTAAAATTTAATTTGGCCCATGATTAAATCAAATTGACCTATTAAAAATTTAATTATGTCCTTGAACTTAATTTTTATGCAAATTCATCCAATAATCATTTAATTTGACCTTGAATTTGCATTGTTTTCTCATTTTTTAGGCATAATGGGGTACAATTAGGTCTGGAATTTCCTCCAAAAATTGCAGCTCGATTCCCCGGCCTACTTTCTCCATATTTCTAGCCTTTATTTTATTTATTTTATTTTTATTTAAAAAAAAGTTATTTTTAGAAAATAACTCAGAATTGAGTTATGATACATCTAATGCACAAGAGCCACATAGAAAACAAGAACATGAACACTTGAACAGGTAGGAGATGTAGCATTTGTCGGTGCTTATGGCTTATAAGTACTTTGAATTCCAGGCAAAGTAATAAATGGAAAGATTGTAAGGATCTTACCAATCTTATCTTCATATGATGGATATTTGGTGAGGTCCCCGTTCTCTTTCAAACTTCTAATATCTCCTCGATAAAATCATAGAATTCTTTAGCTGGAGCTTATTTCTTCGACAACATTAATGGCCTCTGAAATCTACAGCAATATCGTCTTAATGGATTCACTGCACGTAGCTGGTGCAGATATTTGCACTGCCAGTTCAATTTTGTGGTGCCACTGATTTTGAAACATATGACATCATCAAAATGGTTATGGTCCTGTGTGCAAATAATGATCATCTTCAATGGCGTCTCTGGTCTGCTTTTTGGAAGAGAATTTTAAATTCAGTAGGTAACCCTTTTCTTGGCATCTTTAATATTCCATCTTCTTATGGATTATTTTATTGGAAAGTATCTTGACTTTCCACTTAATATCAATAAAAAAACAGTGGGGATGCACTTTTGGATTTTGTTTGAGAGAATATTAAGGGATTAATTGATTTATTTTGTAATAAATATAAGTTTTCATGTTTAATCTTTTATAAATATAGATTTCTTGTGATCTATTTATGATCAATCTAAAGTATAATATTTAGTTTTTTACGGGGACATTTGTGGAGTAGGTCACCATGTTAATATTTTTTTCTTTTATTATTATTTTTTTTTCTTCTATTCAAGATTTAATTTAAGATATTTCTTGAGCACTAAGGATTACACAAAATGCTCCATGTTTCTAAATCTTGTGGAGTAGGTATACCCAATGAGTGTGTATAAAATTTATAGCTCATATATATATATATATATGACTGATTATCCATTCGATATATTATCTTGAATGAACCCACAAGATCTTTAGCACATTCCTATTTAAGTACTTTTTTTTAATCAGCAAATAAATCGCATGGTTTTCAAGCAAAACAATATTGCATTTCTTCTTCTTTTATTCCTTATTGAGAAAAAGAAAAAAAGAAAGAAAAAAGGAATGCATGCTAGGTACCTTCAACTTCACTTGCTGTTGTTACTACTAGATGACACATGGAAATGTGTCTTGGTAATTACATAAAGAGAAAAGCCTTCATCTGAGTATATATGTTAACATTAAGAAATAATCCCTAAATTTGAGAGTAAATTATTTTAGTAATATGCAATGGCTTTATATTCACAATACTATTTTTTTAAAAAATATTGAGATAATATTTTTTATTTTTTAAAATTTATTTTTTATATCATTACATCAAAATCATGTAAAAACATCAAAAAAAATATTAATTTTAAGTAAAGAAAAAAAAAAAAAAAAGATCAATTCTTTTTAAAAGTATTTTTGAAACGCAAAACCAAATATGCTTTAATAAAAAATTTTAACCCAATATAAAATGAAAAAAAAAAATATCATCACCTAATTTTTGTACAATATAAAAAAATTCATATCAATTTATTTATTTTTTATAGTATGAAAAAAATCAATAAGATAAAAGTAAAAAAAATTAAAGAGGAAAAAAACTTAAAAATATATATTGGAAATATCTTAAAAGGAAAAAAATTAAAGGTAATGAAATTAGTTGCCGGTGTGTTGGGTGCTGCTCTTCAATGCACTATTCATGGTGCTACTGTAGAAAATACTTTATTTAAAGATGGTGATGATGCAAATACATTCCGTACTTTTAACCCAACTCAAATATCTTTACATTTGAAAATATTTTTTGTTATTGAATCTGCATAACGCAGACCAATATACTAGCTATTATATTATTACATAATGATTATTTTTAAAAATATTTTTTAATAAAAAAATATATTGAGACAATATTTTTTTATTTTTAAAATTGATTTTTTTATATCATCAAATTAAAATAATACAAAAATAATAATAAAAAATATTAATTTGAATTAAAGAAAAAAATAAAAAAAATTAATTTTTTTTCAAGCATTTTTGAAGCGCAAAAACAAATATCATTTAATAAGAAAATTCAACCCAACTTCAAATGAAAAACAATTATCATCGCTCAACTTTTATATAATATAAAAAAATTCCCATTAATTTATTTTTTCCTTACCATATGAAAAAAAAAATTAAATAAGAGAAAAAAAAAATAAAAAGGCAAAAAAATGAAATTGAAATTATCTAGCGGCCCAACCAAATCCAATAACGTTGGGTCTGACTACCCACCCTGATCTAAGGTCGTTGGGTTTGACTGCGAAGCCAGACCTAGCGGCACTTTTTGATTAATTAACATAAAAGACAATGCCTCCCAAGTGCTACAGTATCGTCCATAGACTAAACATTTTATATCAATGTGATCCATAATATAATGAGTATATGTCCACAGTATCTGAAGGAGTGTTTTCATAATGCAAACACTTTATGTTTATGTGTGGTCCACAATATAAATACTTTATATCTATAATGTTTGTACAATACCTAACAACATTAAATTTAGCTGTCTAGCCAGACCTAATAATGTTGGATTTGACAGTCAAAACAAATCCAACAACACTTTTTGATTAATAAATAGAAAAAACAATCCCATTAAAGCGTTACTACACTGTCCACAACACAAATATTTTGTATCTACAATGTCATCCTAGGTACAATGAATCTATATTTACAATACAAATACATACACTGCATTTTTCTCACACGTTTTAAAATATAAAATATAGTATAATAATGGTTCCAAAATCACTGGAAATCTTTTGCAGTGCATTGAATTATCTCAACAACCCACTGTATTGCTTTTGGTACATGATGATAGCAGAGGACACTAGATGATTCGGACAGACATAGCCGGGTTCAAGGTGAATAATAGTCTTTGTGTAAAATTATATATATATATATTAGTCTTGAACAACCTTTCATTTTGTATTTTAGGTTTTGTTTTTAGCAGAGATAATTTTTATTTCATAAAATATAATTAATAAATATATATTATTTATTCTTGAAAGTTTTTATTAAACGGAGGGCCATGGAGTAATGTTCAAATCGCCAGGCCAGATCTTGATTCAGAATTAAAGCTCATATATAGTGATTCTTGTGTTTCACGTCAGTAGGACCTAATTCGATATGAAGGAGTTAATGAGTTCTGAGCAGCTGCCTCTGTAGTTAGAAAATTGCAGCTACGACCACTCAGATCTTGAATAACTCAATACCCGTAGATTTTGGTTTGTTGCATGCGGGCCTGAGAGTTTGAATCTTTATTACTTAATTTGTCGAATTACTTCATGGAGGTAAATTTTAAATCTTTGAACATCAATGTGCTGGTAAGAGAAATGAATGCAATGTCCTGAGGAATAATTACACCATCCAACCAGTACTGGTGTGCTAGAAGAAATTCTCATTTTAGGTGATGAAATTCTCAGTTTACTCAAGGAGCAGTTTTAGGCTGGTTTACAAGGCAAGTGCATAGTGCCTAGAGTATGACTACATTCTCTCTTTCATCTTCGGCAATATAGATATATGCTCGAGTTAATATGAATCCATTTCTTGGATCTCACCGAAAAGCTTAAGGTTTTTCGACAGGATACGCTGTCACTCCATCTCACCATACTGTATTTCGAAAGTTCTCAAGTTGTTCTTGCAACACAGTTTTCTAATGCCTAGCTCCCATCATATATAGTTGTCAATAGGCTACTGAAGAGTTGCTTATGATCACATGTTAAGATTTCACAGTTGATTTATACCAATTTTTCCATCTAGAGTTTGAGATTGAACCTGAGATTTGGCTTTTTTTAATGAGCATGAACTAGGTAGGAGCTTTTCTTGAGGTCCTACCTTCTCCCTTGATTCTAGTTATCAAAACCGAGGCTGTCATTTTACTGATAGAGATTAAAATTAGCAGTTTCAAACAGAAGGAGCGACTATTCATTCAGAAGTTATTGAGAAATTCAACACAAAGTGAAACTAATGTTTGTTAATGAGGAAGCCAAGTAGTCTACAGTCTTCTAACGTTTCCTTGACAACAGATATGCAAAAGCCGGAGCAGATCTCTAGACAATTACAAACTAACTTACAGCTTCAGGGATACTAGCCCTAATTAACTCTAAAGAAAAAAAGAAAGATGAAAGCGAGATTTTCTAGCATTTTTAGCGAGTTCTGAGTTCACTTTCATCTTTGTCAGGCAGAGTCAATACCCGAACCTATAACCCTTGCAGGGTGGTGAAAATGCCCTTTCACTACTAGCTAACTGCCTTGACAGATACCACCAGGCAAGGATGATATAAGGTGCGTTCTTGACTTAAATATGTTTCGGAATAATTTGGCCAAAAACATATAGCATGTAGGATTTCCTAACCTTATGTGAGGCCTTTTATTCAAGGATTGTCACACATTACTGCAGCCTTAATCCTTTCAACTGTGCACTTAATTAGACTGTTTACAGTTGCTACTGATCCAAGCGAAAGTTTCGCTGATGGGACTGAATCCACTAAAATCTGAAAAGCAACAGTCAACAGAGAGCCGCCGGACCCGACATCGAGAATTCCTGCAGGGCCATATCCTGGTCCATCAGGGAGAATAGCAAAACCTGATGGAAGCAGAGAAACATAATCTGGGTCTCCACCACTTAGGACTATATTCATGGCCGAAATGTCCACTGGTGCGTAAATCACATATGAGCCTGTAGAATCAGTGCAGCTCTCTTGTAAGATCAGCATGTTGCTCTGGCTTGAATTTGTACTCTGCAATTTATTTTTTATGTCAGCAATGACATGATTCTGAAATAAGATATCTGAAGAGGGGACACACGCGAGCGCGCACGCACAATCATGTTTTGGCAACTCACATTGACACGGAGCAAGGAGACACAGTTTCCGGGATCATGTCCATTAGCAATATGAGCCATTTCTTGAACTTGGCCACCATTTGAAAGGATATCCCACTGTATGCAAAGATAAGAAGTTTACTTTGAGAAGAAACTTAAACCTTGAATTCATTGAAATTACTTTAGCTACTGATAGGAAATTGGGCTTAAAAGCTACATGAAACTAAAACCTTGATTTCATATACCTCACTTCGATGGTTCTCATCCTTAAGGAAATCAAACACCTTCTTGGATGGAACAGGAATCCAGAAGGAAGTCGCTGCGCTGAGCACAATACCTGGAGGCCTGCCTGGATCATCCACACTCTTTCGAGTCATTACTCTCACATCATCAGAGCCAGTTGCAGACAATGTTGTCCAAGGATGTGCAGTAGAAGCACCAACTCCAGTGCAAAAGCTCATCACCATTCTCTCAGCCAGCTTCAGAATACTTTTCCTCCCTTCAGGGGTTGTTATCACTATTGAGAAGAAAGATTGATCGAGGTGTTATGCCATCAGGATAAAATCCAAATGAGCACACCCCTTCAGCTCTATGAAACTAGCTAAAGGAGAAAGATGAAAATACATTACCACATAGATCTCCAGTTGGAATGTTAATAGCCATTGAACTTGCAAGACGTTCGCATTGTCGATCTAATGTTCCCACCCAACGCCTTGCTCCGAAAGCAAGACCAGAATTAACAAGGGGTCTGTATATATTGTGAACAGACCTGTCGTCCACTTCAGTGTGCTCAACCCAAACGACCTTCACAATCATGATCTATGGTCAAATGATGATTTTGACAATTATATTTGAGGGCGGAAGTAAGACCTTGAAAGTGATGTTCAAGTGAGAGTTATTACCTTGGAATAACCATTTGGCAATTCTTGGATCAAGCAACCTGATGACCTTCTTCTACATTTAGACATCAGACTAGGGCGTAAACTGTCCAAAGAAACGTCTACCACTGCCCAAGTCCCATCGGTATGCTGTTTACAGTACCTCACAAAGTAATTTTCTCTAGTAGGAACAAGTGGGGAAGGGACTTGGAACTCAGCTGTCATCTGTGAAAGCAATGATAGGTATGTTGAGAAGTAGAGCCAAATGGAAATGCTGATTATCATGCATGGAGAAGTTACCATTTCATTCACAAAAAGGTCAATAGATCCATATCAGTAGATTAAGGAATTTGAAAATTTGTTTATACCACTTGCAATGCTCCATTATAGTTCCCTGCCACTCCTGTTGATAGGACTTCCAGGGTCATTGCTCCTGATACAATACCGCAGAAAATAGTTGACCATTGATTCTGCAACCAAAGTTTTCATCTCATACAGTTAGTTAGGAACTACAAAACTTCCGACGCTCCAGAAGTGAGCTAAATTGCCATAGTTAAATTCTATGTCTCATATTCAAATCTTTAAATTCTAGTGTGATGATTTAGAGACCTTATTTTGTTAGGTCCCAACCAATCTTCAAAAAAATATCGCAAATATATACGGATCTATATACTATGAACAAGAAAGAAACCTACCACATCCATGAGAATTTCAACAAGATTAACATGACTCATGATAACAACTGCGGATTCCCTTGAAGCTTCAGATCTCATTCCTAAAGGTCTTGGTCCAATTCCCCTAGTGAAAGTTCTCAAATATTCCTCTTCATTGAGAACCTCGGTATTGTTCTCTCCTTGAATCCACAAGGGTTCTCCGGCCTGAGCCTTTCTCATTAGTTCCTCCATTGCCGCAACCGCGACTTCAACTATCATCGGTTTGTCTGCCTCAGTAGGTCCAGTAACTGCTGATCCAACTAGAGCAGTAGCTCCAAACATGTCCCCTACGAAGCCCGAATGTGCCCCATAATTGCTAACTCCGAGATCAAGAGACCGGGATGGTAAATGACGAGAAAGGTTGGAAAGAGAAGACAAAGGCTTGCCAACATACTTGGCAGCAATTCCAGATATCCTGTCAATCTGTAACTAAACAACACTTATGTTAAAAAAATTGTTTCAAGGGAATATAATTTTTGAACTCATGAGACTAATAGAAGTTTAGTTTTTGTAACCTCTTCTCTAAGGCGAGCATTCTCAATTCTCAAATGCTGCTCATCAAAAGACATCTCACCAAGAGCAGCTGGACCACCACAGCTAGGGCATGAGGCACTGCTTAGGGCTTCCTTGTACCTATTGTTCTCCATACGAAGCTTTTCATTCTCAGCCTTGAGAATTGAATTCTCACTGCGTTCATGTTGCGCCTACAAAATGAAAAGAATGATTAACAATATCTATAAGCCTGTAAGCTATATTCTAGATTTTTTTTTTTTTGAAAAAGAGCATATTGCAAACCAAAATTAAAATTGATTAATTTGATAAAAAAAAAAAGGGCTTTAATTATTTGCAGGTACAACTAATTATAGCTTTACATTGCTGGAATGGGAAATGATTTTTTTTTTCCTAAAGGGAAAAATAAAATTTGTGATATTATTAAACGTGGGAAGTTAATGCTTACCAAACAATAATATTATGAAGATTAGAGAAAATATAGAGGATGCCTGAAATGTAGTAGAAGCGTTACCTTCATTTGAGTACGCTTGTTTTGGAACCAAAATTTGACTTGCAATGGCTCCAGTCCTAGCTCGCGGCTGAGCTCCTTCCGCTGCTTGTCGTCCGGATGAGGGCATTCCTTGAAGAAACTAAGTAAAAAAAAGTTCATAAATTAACCACCAAAAATCTTAAATTGCAAAAAAAAAAATAAAAAATAAATCAATTAGCATGATCCATGTATCGTTGCGAAATCAATATGAGTGAAGACGGATGTTGCTTACGCTTCCAGTTCTTGGATTTGACGCTGCGTATGGCGATGATAACGCTTCTTTTTGGGGCGTTGGCCGCTGGGATCCTGATCATCACCGGAGGGAGCTTCCATAGTTTCGGTGCCGGATTTGGTCTCATAGTCATCATCTTTGAGCTTGCTCAAGTCGTTTTCAGAGCTTTTGGGAGTCATATCAAGCATATGGTGGCTATCAAACATGTTTGGAACGTTTTTATAAATCCTTAAGAGTTCAAGCTAAGTTGTACTTGCAATCTGCCAAAAATAAAATCATAAATAAGTAAATAAAAGATGAACTCCCTGGATATGGCATGCTAAAAGAGCGAGTGAATCATAGAAGGAAAGAAAAGACTATTTGAGGAAAGCTTTATTGATAAGAAACATTAATGAATTAAAAAAAAAGACTACAAGGAGGGATAAAAGGAAAATAAGGTTGAATTGTCTGTATAATAAATGTTATATAGACTTTCTAGGGCAAGGTGAACTGTATTCCACCCAGCCATAGCTGTAATTATTCGTGTACATGCATCATTATAGGAGAAGGCTAGTGACCAGAGAAGCGAGTTAACACCTCTCTGCCCCTCTCCCTCTCTCCAAAGAAAGTGTTTCGCGTTCATTCAAGAAGGATGTTGCTTCAAACGTTTTCTTTAACCTTTGCTTAAGCATTCTTGAGTGAGTAAAATATCCCCGCCCCCTTTTAAGTATAAAAGATAAAGATATTCGAATCACGCAGGTATTTTTTCCCTTCAAAATCCATTTTAGAAGGCATGTATATCTTTCTCTCACATACAAACCCTCAGAAGCATCTTTATCTCTCTCTCTCTCTCTCGTTCTCCCGAGGAGATACACATGATATGCGGGGTTGGTTTCAGTAGTAGATTCTCTCAAGCTGTGTGAGCAAAAAAGGGAAAAACTATAAGATTATTACCAATAGTAATAGAGCAGGAGTGACCAGGGTGTTAAGGTCTGTCTATCCAAGAAAGTCTTGAGTCCTTTATAGATTATACGTGTCAAAAGATTGGAATTGAGAAGAAAAGAAAGAAATAAATAGAAAAGAAACAAGTCCTAAGCATAGAGAGTTGCCACAAAGTGGACCTCTTTTGAGACTGACAAATTAACAAATTTCAACGCAAAAAATTATCCCGGCTATAACTCCCACCAAGATCTAAGTCAATCGATAGCAGTTGATCTTATCCCTGCAAAAATGAAAACCATGAACAGAAGAAAAGAAAGTTGAAGGAAAAACGTTGGACATATAAAACTGAAAATGAGAGAATCTTGTTGTGATGAGAAATGAAGTGTTTAGAAGACAAGGTGTGCATAAGCATATTATATTACTACTCACCAAAATATAGAAGCGTTTAATTGTTTTGAAGTTCTATATGGAAACGAGGGTTAGGTTTGTATGTGAAGAGGTTTTGGGTCTCTAAAAAACCAGGTTTGAAGGCTACAGAAGTAGTTTTTTGGCTGGTTTTGGAAGACAAACCCTAAGTTCTAATGAGGGTTTTAAGATGACTGACTAACTATGTTGGGAGAAAAGAGGGCACATGGTGAGAGACAAATGGAAGGGCAAAGGAGGAGATAAGTTATAATGCTTTGAAGAAGGTGAGAACGGGAAGAAGAAAGGGAACAAGTGGTGAGGCTGTGGCATCAGAGGAGTAATTGCAGAGCGCATAGAGAGGGTGTACTAACATTTATGGTGGGAGAGACTTGTAAATGCGAGATTTTAAGAGAGAGAGAGAGAGTTATGATAAGTATTTCTCGTTTAAATTTCCTCTCGATGTATGGTAGTGTGTTGGAAGTGGGCGCGGAGTGACTGATGTTGGGATCAAAGGAGGGAGAGAGAGAGACAGTTGTGATCAGTCATTAAAAGATTCAAGTGTAGTTTTATTTAAATTTTTAGTGTAAGAGATTGATTGTTACGGGAAAAAGTATAGGTATTTTTAAAACTCTTTACATGAGAGGTAATTAAACTGTGCTATATATAATTTGAATACGATTTAAAAGTACTAATGAGTTTTTAAATGATAGTTTATTTATGGTCTAGAATAAAAAATTATGCTCATGAATAAATTTGATATTATGAATTTATTATGAGCTCGTATACTCATATAAATTTTTGTGGAAAGAATCCATGTGGGAGCTTTTACAGAGTTCACCTATCATGAAACACGAAAGAGTTTTCTACTACTTATATTTTGTGGTGAAAAATACTTTCAATTAAAATTAGTGAATATCTAAAATAATTTTGAGAATTTTCTAGTTAGCTTTTGGTATTTAAATATTAGTCTACTTGTAGGTCCAATATTTATATCAGAATGTTGATTATTAATTATCATGAATTAAAATTTTTAATGATTATTAAAATATTGGCTAAGTTCTCATGAATTCAATAAACTGATTATTAAATCTAAAAGTGCATACAAATGTATTTTTTGAATTTTGTGTGTGTGTGTGTAATGCTAAATCATATCATATATTTTTATATATTTTTTAATCAAAATATAATTCTTATTTTTTAAGAGATTTAGTCATATGCATGGAAACAAAAACTATTTTTTTGTATTTTTTTTAAGGAAAGAAATTACTTTGAATTTCTTGGATTTTTTTAAGGCTTTGTCTGACTAAGCGCTAAAGTAAAAAGTAATTAAAAACTAAGGGAAAAACATTAGATTGTGTTTGTCAAACACACTCTTATCCAGGAGATGAGCTGATTGGACCTAAAACCCTAGTTCAACCCAATGCTATTAAGTCTGATATGGGTGCCAGAACCTAACTCTATTGGGTTTGGTTTTTTCTAATTAAAGAGCATTGGATCTGTCATGACCATATACTTAAAAAATTCTTTATACTTTTAAAATTGTTTTATATTTTAAAAAATTATTAAATGCTAAATAATATACTAGTAACATTTTATTGCTAGTTTGTATTCATTCAGGTAATACCTCAATCTTTTGTTATAAATTGTGCACGAACTTTTAATTTATCTTCCATAAAAAATACATTTCTCTTAATATCTTAAGAACTTTAGATAGATGCACCTTATTTACCTCTTTTGTGTTAAGTACCAAATATATATTTAATTTTTTTTTTTTGGTAGCATTAAGGGCAAGCCCTAATCCAGATATCCTTTAACTCCAATATAACAGGAGTCTAAAATATCAAACTTATGAGTTATGTATAATTTACTGCTATAATTTCATTTAATCTAGACAGCACAATAATATTTCATCATCACAAAAGGCATAATAAATGCAATCAAACTTGTATGTTTAGACAATGTTTAATAATATAAAGATGCCTTGAGCTGGTTTCTCGAATCATTGTTTCCATTCAAAGCTATGCACTATGCAAATTGTATTATTTTTCAAATCAACATAAATTAATTTTATAGTGCCCTAATTCAGATTACATAAAGGTTGTGTTGTTGTCACAATGAATAGAAGATGACGATTTTCCCTTTACGAAGTATTTTGTTTGGTATGAAATTGATACTGTATTGTATCCCTCAATCAATAGCAAGCAATGAATAAAAAGTCTGTGGCCACTAATAGTGGTCCATATTGTTTTTATGCAGAAACTAATGAATGGAATCATCAATTAATATTTTGTAATTAATCATTTTTACTTAGTTTTGTTCACAAGGGTGAAATCCGTTGTAATTTGTGTTTGATATTATGTTTCAGAAGTGTTTTTTAAAAAAATTAATTGTTTTTAAATTAATTTTTTTTTTGATATTTTCATATTTGATGTGCTAATATCAAAAATAATTTATTCATTTAATATATTTTTTTTTAAATAGAATACTAGATGTGTGGCCATGGCCTCCCGGACCCATTTAAGCTTATTGTTTTTATGATCCAGGCATGTCACGCCTTTCTTAGCCCTTCTCTTTTCTTAAAAATGAAATTATATCTTAAAAATGATTTTTTAAAAAAAATAAATGGTTACAATTAATAATATTTAAAAACATTATTTAATATTTATTAAATTACATTGGATTTAATTATATTTTCAAGTTTTTTTAATAATTATAAATGAAAATAATATGCACAATTTCTCAAAAAAAAAAAAAGAAGAAGAAAGAAACTGGCATTCGAATAATATTATTAAATGAGATTAAAATTTATATTTTGTTATTTTTTTATTCTACATTTTTAAATTGTTTCCTCCAATTAATTATCCTTTTATCTTTTTTCATATAATAGCATAAAATAAATTGAGATGATAAGTTTTCTTGGTTTAATGTTATTTTACAGATCATGATGAATTTTTACATGAAAATCATGTTTTTGATAAAAAAAATATCTTCAAGAAAATAATAATTAATAAAAAGACATTTTTGGTTAAGGATTTTTTTTTCTCTTGCATTTAAACTATTTGAATCTTGATGAGTTTCATTTTAGTTGCTTTACTCTTTTTTTTCCAAAGACAAATTGTCGTTGATATAAAAAGTTATGCTATTGTTAAATAAAAGAAAATGCATAAATAAGAAGAGGGTATTTTAATTTCAAAAATATATTTTTTTACTCTAGAATCTAAATCATTGAATTACTTTAAAAAATTTATTCTAACAACCATACAATTAAAATAATAACCAAGAAAAATGAGAAAACAAAAAAACAATTAACCAAGATAAAATTGAAAAACCTACTTAAAAAAAAAAAAAATATATTCAATTTGGTTCGAGTTTGATTTAAATCCTCTAAAACCATTCAAACCAAAACAACCCGAATTAGTTCAATTTGAGCCCCTAATGTTTAAACCAAATTAGGAAACCAGGTATAAAAGGTCTTTTTTAAACCCTTATTCCCTCTCACCTCCCACAACCAATCAACTACCCTAAACTAGATTATCTCCTTTCTTGCAATCTCTCCTCTCCAATCTTCCTCTTCTCTCACGCAAGTCATAACCTCCCCCTTCCATCTCCTTCTCTTATCTCTTTTCTGTGTCTCTAGTATCTTAAAGTTGGTGCACCCTTTCTCTTTCATGTAAGTTTCTTAATCTTGAATTCTTGATGTTTTTTGTGGCCTAAAACTATAAGTAATGTTAAACATGTTGTGATTAAGGTTGTTAAACCAAGGAAAACATGAATTATTTGATATGTTTGTGTTTTAGAGGTGGTTAATGTAAATTTGTGATTTGGTAGAATTTTGACTTGATTTCTTACCATCCATTTGGTGTGAGAATAGATTTAACCTTTTTATGCTCAATTTGAACATCTATTAATCCATCCCTAAAGTTTTGCAAATCGTGAATCTAGGTAGTGGGCAAGAATTAATAAGATTTTAGGTATTAAGGGTAGATTTTAAAATCAAAATAGTGGGCAATAACTAGATTTTTCATCACTATATCAAATAGAATAACAAGAATTCATAACTTGATTGTTGTTTCCATCTTGTGCATAATGCTTTTATATGACAATTTTTTTCACCACCAACTTGATTTTGGATATTTAAACTCATATTTTATCAACAATTATTATGAAATAGAAATATCACAACTTATAATTTTAAATTTTTTGAATTACACTATTGTTAAATTATGAATTTTATTGAATTGGAACTTATTGGATTACACTACTATCAAACTGTTATTGAATTATACTATTGTGAAGTTATGAGTGTTATTGAATTATAATTTGTTAGATTACATAGGTTAATTCAAAAGGAAATCAAATAAAGATAGAACCTCCTAATTTAAGGATAGGAAAATTCTAGATTATTGATAAAGTTCTTAAAAAATTCACATTATTATGTTGAGATTTTTTGGTTAATTATATGTTAGGTCATCTATTTGTTTGTGTGTTGGATTTTGTTACCTCTGCTTATGATAATTTGATGGGACATAATCATTTATTGGGTGCCTTCTTTTTTTTTTTTTTTTAATCCTTAGGTTTTTTTCTTTCATTCTTCTTCAAAGTTATTAACTCATCTTTTTTCTAATATAACATCTAATTGTACAGTTGTCTTATGGTTTCACTTGTCATGTTTAATAATAATAAAAAGAGACCATGTTTGGTTTATCTAGATTGTTGATGCCATTTTACTTCATAAATCATTCTTGTAATCCATTCTTCTTCTTATTAAGTTTAATGCCTTGATTCCTAAATAAAATATTGATTGTTACATATTGTTGTTGAAGGTTATGGAAGGAAGAAACATTGGTGTGAGTTATGACAATAATAAGATGAATTATAACTTTACATGAATGCATTAGAATTTCTTATTGAGACTTCTTACCATTTTCAATTTAGATGAATTGTTTTTGCTTTTTTTTTTTTTTTACTTGATACATTGATTGCAAGTTTTACCAAAGATAATTGTTCTTATACTTTTTCTCGCATTATTTTGAATACTACAAAGTTTTGTTTGACACTATATTCTCATTCGAATTTTCTATCTATAAATTTTTTAATTTTAATTTAACTAGTTTTTTTTCATGATTGCCTATAGATATTTTATGAAGAAAATGGTCTAGAGTTTCTTTCATTGTTGAAAAACTAAATTAAGAATTTTGGATTTTATTCTTATTTGAATATAGTGTATTAAGAAGGTTGATTGATATTGTATCAAGAAGGTTGATATTGGATTTTGGCTGCCTAGACTATTTTCTCATTGGAATAGTTTTGATTTTATTGTAAATAATGTTCCATGATTATTAAACGAACAAAGAAAAACAAAAAAAAAGACAAAAAAGCCCAAAATAATTGGACAATTTCAATTGGCTTTATTCATCAATAAAAACCCCAAAAAGGTAATATATATATATATATATATATATATATATATATATTTTATTGGTTTCTTACCTAAAAATTGTACTGAACTAAATTAAAATCGATCAATTTGGTCTATTTTCCGATTTGGTTTGGTTATGAATCGAAACAAAATTGGTTTGATTGTTTAATTTAATCCAAAATCAAATCAAATTGAAAATGATCACCTAATATGAATAGTGAAGCATCACTTTTTTATTTTTTTCATGTTATTTTTTTTAATCCTACAACTTTAAAAATTGAGTTTTTGGAGTCCCAAAACTTGAACTCTAGTTTTTTGATCACAAAATATGTTACAATAGGAGATAGGTCACTGACCATGATTTTAAAAAAAGTAGGAGCGAACGACAGATCACTCCCTCTCATGTAAAAAAAAAAAGCACAAGCTTGGGCCTTTTGTATTCCTAGCCTCTTTTTTTTCTTTTTTTTTTTCCTTTTTTTTCCCTTTTCTTTAATTGTTTTCATTTAAATAACAATTTATTGTCTTTCTCTTTTTTCTTGAACTATTTAAATTTGCTTTGTTTTTTAAATAATGATCGATCTTATATTTTTTTAGTTAGAAGATATTTCAAAGAGATTAGTTTGATTTCTCGTGAACTTTCTTCCTTTTATATTTTATATGAATTATCTTTATTTGAATGAATGTTTTTATAAAAATATAAATGATTTGCTATTAGCAACTACAATTACCCATTACCATAAAAAGAATAAAAACATTTAAAATAAAAAGGATAGTCCATGTAAAACATTATACTTTTATCTTTTAGTTCTTCCTTGAAAATTAGCTTCCTATTTTAATATTTAATTACTCTTAACAACTATTTTTAGATTTATAAGTTCTTATATTTCTTAATTTATTTGATAAAGCAGAGACAATATCTTTTTATTGCTCAATTAAAAACATTATGATACATGAAAACATACATACATATATATATATATATATATATATATATATAATGTAATTATTTTGTTCTTTTTATGTTAGGAATTAACTTAAAATCCTAGGTTGTTTTTTTTTTAATTAGTATTAACAATTATTTTATAGTTTATTAATCTATATTTGTTTTAATTTATTTCATAAGTATAAATAATATCTTTTTGTTTTTTATTTTAAAAAATCATCATATAATAAAATCATAAACGTAAGAATGATATATTTTAAATTAAAATTGAACTTGAAATTCTACTGCGCGATGTAGGTTTTAAATCCAGTATTCTACAAATTGAAAACATAACCTAACATTATGTTATCAAGTTACAATTCATCAGTTTCATTATTATACTCTACTTTTCTTTTTCTTTTTTCATCCCTTTAAAGTAGTTCGATGGTTTGCATTCTTTTTTCACGCAACTATATGAACACTTTTCTAGGAAATTTTAACTTGAGTAATTAATGTTATTCTACCAAAAATAAGTTTTTGGAATCTAGTTGCAGAATAATATCAATGAATACTTAATATATATATTTATAGGAAAGTTGAGAAGAAGTAGGAGGCTTAACCTATTAGTTATTCAATCCTTTTCTATTTATATATGTATGACAATATATAATAGTAAAGGTAGAGCTCATAACACTAGAATAGTGCCTAAAATATTTTCTATTATACATTCTATAATATATCCCATCAAGTCGAGGGTGGAGGATCGACTCGAAGGTTGAAGCGAAAAGTAGTAAAATAAGCAATAGAAAGTGGTTTAGTGAAGACATTTGCAAGTTGATCCTAGAAGGAGATAAAACAAATCTGAATCTCTTTGCAGCCCTATCTTGTACAAAATGATAATCAACCTCAACATGTTTTGTAAGAGCATGAAAGATAGGATTCACAGATAAATAAGTAGCACCAAGATTATCACACCGAATGGTAATAGCAGAATGAGAAGGGATTTGTAGATCTATCAATAAATACTGAAGCTAGATAACCTTAATAGTGTCATCTGCTAATACTTTATACCCATCTTCAGTAGAGGAGCAAACAATTGTATGTTGCTTACTTGATTTTCATGAAATTGGTGTTTGACCAAATAAAACAAGGTAATCACTCGTAGATTTACGATCATCAATACTATTTTCCCAATTTGCATCTATAAAGCCATGTAACGCAAAAGATGAACTATATGTAAGCTATAGGTTGTCGTACCCTGAAGATAACGCATAATGCATTTAACGGCAGCCCAATGAAAATCTAGTGGAGTGGTCTCGTAAAGGTGAGTTATTGAAGAACACCCATGATTTGATGAAACCATGTAGGATCACAAAACAATAGATCTGATAATATAGTAACTTTAGAGGTAGAGATAACAGTATCAATATATTTACAAGAAGTCATATCAACCCAAGTAAGGATGTCAAGAATATACTTATGTTGTAATAACATCAGACCCATACCAGTGGACTGAACCTTAATACCCAAAATATAATAAATGACACCAAAGTCAAGAATCTTGAACTTTGAGCTCAACAACTATATTAGGTGGTGAAGCATAGTAAAGGTACTACCCGTAAGCAGAATATCATCAACATAAACCAGAAGATAAAACATATCAACACCAACAAATAAGATAAATAAGCAGGTGTCAACATTGGAGGCATGAAAGCCTATAAATAGCAGAAAAGCACTTAGACTAGTGTATTAACCCTGTGAAGCTTGTTTTAATCCATATAGCAACTTATGCAATCTGCATACATGAGAAGGAAATGCAGAGTCAACAAGACCTGAGGGTTATTTCATGTAAACTTCTTCGTCAAGAATGACGTTGAGGAAGGCATTATGTATGTTAAGTTGATGTATCTTCCAATTACGTGAAACCAAAATGGAGAAGATTAATCTGACGGTCACTTACTTAATAATAAGACTGAAAGTTTCAGAATAATCAATGCCTTCTTGCTGAGTAAAACCCGTAGCAGCCAGTCGCACCTTATACCTCTTAATGTTGTCATCAATATGGCGTGTTATCTTGTACACCCATTGACTACTAACAACATTCATCGAAGGATGAAAAGGAACTAAGGACTAAGTGTCGTTAAAGTGTAAGACTTGAATTTCCTTACGCATAGCGCCATACCAAGCCTTATACTTGTCAACATCAGGAAAAAAATGGATTCACATGTAGGAGGAGACACTGCCCAACATATTGGAGTAGCAGAGATAACTATAGATGCTGTGAGCAAGGTAGTTTTTGGTAGTCAAGGATGGAGACCATGGGTTGCTAACGATCTGTAGGTCAGGGGTAGAAGAAACTGAACTTGTGAGTTGCTAAATATGATATTGAGAGAGATCGACACATAGTTGCAGACCAGTAAGAGAACGTGTTAAAGGACCAGATTGCACAACAACAGAGAGTGGAGAAATGGCAGCAAAACTAGGCTTCTCTGCAGTAGCAAAACTAGAAGCATACAACTCTGAAGAAGGAGAACCTATTCCTGCATAATAATCATTATAAAAAAAGCAGATGATGACAGAGGGGCAGGGCTAGGTGGTGATAGGATGGTGGAAAATATGGTGGGCGAATGGTGGAGTGGAAGAGGTGCGGCAAGTGATTGATTAGAACTAATGGTTAGGTGAATTGGTGGGGGAATATGGTGAAAATTTAGGGAAGGATTCAAGATTGGGAGGTGTGTATGTTGAGAGGAGGTGAATGGTTGGTGCCCTATCTATTCAGAATTTGCAAAAGGAAACACATCTTCATAAAGACAAATATGACGATAGACATAAATATATTAAGATGTTAAATCAAGACATCGATAACCAAGATGAGAGTTACTATATCCTAAGAAAACACATGAAGATGAAAGAAAATCCAACTTAGGAGCATGAAATGGATGCAAGAAAGGAAAACAAAGACAACCAAAAGTATGTAAAAAATCATAATCAAGAGTACGATGAAGCAGACACTTAAACGGGGATTTATTTTGGAGGACAGGAGTAGGTATGGAATTAATAAGACATAGTGATGATTTAAATGCATAGTTCTAAAATCTTAATGAAGCACTATATTGTCCTATAAAAGTAAGACTGGTTTCAACAATGTACCGATAATGACGCTTAATTGTGCCATTTGTTCATGGGTATGAGGACATATTGACCTGTGATGAATACCATAGTATGAAAAAACAGTTTAACTTACGATATTCTCCACCTCAATCAATTTGAATAGATTTAATTTTACATGAAAATAGACGGTTAACAAGTGTTTGAAAGTGATGAAATATAAAAAACACATCTGATTTTACAACAATAGAATAATACCATATATGTTTGGTATGCGTATCGATAAAGATAACAAAGTGACGAAAATCATCTGAAGAAAACATAGGAGCAGGGCCTTAAACATCACTAAATATTAAATCAAGTGGGGTAATAGTTTTGTGACCCGTAGGTCTTAACGACAGACACGATGACTTGCTGGACAAGCTTGACATTGAGCAAGAGAGTGTGTAGAGGTACAAACTATTTTATTTTTTAAAACTAACAAATTTAAAATGTGGAAAATATGATGACCCAATTGACAATGCCACAAATCAGTAGTCATTGAGACCTAAGGAGACTAATAAGCCTGAGGAATGGACGTGGCAAAAGATTCAAACAAAACATAGAGACCATCATTACTCTGATTGGAAAGGAGCACTTCTTTGGTGATGAGTTCCTTTATATAAAACACATATGCATGAAATTCAAAATAAACATTATTATCACGATAAAATTTCTGAACATAAAGTAGTGGTTTGGTAATATGAGGCACATGGAGAATGTTAGATAATTTAAAAATATGTTTAGGGAATGTAACGTGTTATATCCAATATGGGATATGGCAAGGCTCTTACTGTCACTAACATGCAAATGACCATTACCAAGATAAGATGCAGAATCAATCAGAGTTGTAAGATCAAGTGTAATGTGTTGGTTTGCGTTGATGCCCGAGAATCAAGTGCTATTAGAAATGTTACCAACAATAAGATGGGAAGAGGGTTGCTAGCCACTGCCTCGAAGCTGTGCACAATATGGAGCTGTGTGGCCGAAGGTGAAGTACAATTGACAATTAACATTTTGCTTAGAAAATTGATTAGAGGACCATTGTCTAGACCCGGAGGGGCGCATGTTCTGCTACAAGTTGTTGTGCCTCAAATCAATAGAAGTAGAAGAATGAAATCCATGATAGTCAGACCTGTTTTGGTGGTTGTAGTGATTACTATTGGGATAGTTGCCATGAAAATAGCCCCTATTACGACTAAAATTAGGGTCGTGCTGAGATATTGCAAGGTGAGCAGAAGGTGTTGGTAATAATGGTGGCTGAGGCAACATAGGTGAGCTTGTATCCATGGATTTAAGGGAGATTTTTTTATAGAAGTTCATGGGTAAGTAGATGGCTATGAAGGTCTACATATGACAATGGTTTTGTCTTGGTCATGATGCTAGCTACTAGGTCTTTTAACTCACCATAAAGACCATAAACACACATAGAGTTTGAAGTCTTTAAGAAAGATAGGCCGACTAGTAGCAACCACTTCATCAAATAATGATTTTACTTGCTGCATATATATAGTAACCGAAGCATCACGTTGTTGAAGATCTTGAAAGGACCTATAGAGCTGTATAATATAAGAATTAGATGGAGACGCGAGAGCTTTTTCAAGGATGCATTAAACACAATACAAGGTACGATAATCGACCACAAGGTGCAACACATCCATGAAGAGAGAGGAGAGTAATGTGCTCAAAATAAGTTGATTATGTTGCCTAAAAAAAGTTGCTTACCAAATAGGAACCAACAAAATTATTAGAAATATAAGAGGGAGGACATAACACTAAGCCATCAACAAAGTGAAAAACACCATGATAAAAAAGATATGACTTCATCTGCATTTGCCAATAGAGATGATTTGTGTTCGTAATATTCAACGAAACAACTTGCTAAGTGTTGGACAAAGCAACTATAGCTTGAGTTGATGTCCCCATAATGTGAAGAGGAACGACAAAAACATGAGAAGAAAAGTTATATTCTGTTATGCAAATGGAGAAGGCTACTGTAGTAGGAGGGCACCATCGATAACAACCTGTGAATGACAGGTCGGTTGAGCTGCAATGCTAATTTGGTGGAGGCAGAAGTCGGCAGCAACAACAAAGTCCATTTGGAAAAGAAAGAGAAAAGTTATGATGGCAGAAGAATCTGATACCAAGTTGAGAAGAAATAGGAAGCTTAACCTATTAGTTAGCCAATCCTTTTCTATTTATATGTGTAGGGCAACATATAATAGTAAAGGTAGAGATTACAACACTAGAATAATGCCTATAATATTTTCTATAAATACATTCTATAATAGGAAGAAATTTCTTTATGCCTACCCACACCAACTATTAGGATAAATGATAGTATATCTAGTAAATGAAGAGTTGTGTTCTTCTAAACAATGTAATGTTAATTTAATTATATCCTTGAAAAGAGATGTTTGTTTGTTTTAAATAAGGTAATGTTAATTTAACTTTTATAAATTGTGTATAAAAAAAGACAATTGCGACATGATTTTTGTTATTCAAAAAGCTTATTTAGTCTTTTTAAAATTCTTTCCATTTATGTTCTTTCTATCAAAGTCTTTATGCTCCTTTTTTATAGAAGGTATATTACAAATTTTGATTTGTCATTTATTCTTGTTTATGTTACCAAGAATAAGAAATTAAAATGAAAGCAATATAGTTTTTTTTAAGACTTGATCTTCGCTTCAATCTACTTTTCAAGTCCATTTTCTATCTACAAGTACTTAAGTTGAATTTACTTTTATATGTTTTATATTTTGTAGAAAGCATATTATCAAAGTAAAAAGGAGCAACACCATCATATTAGGTTCAAGAAATTCTTTGTCAACAAATGACATTATACACTAGGATACTTCACTCGTAGACTACAAGTTGGGCCAAAAAAAATTTGAACGTAAAATAATAATATCTAGGCTACATGAAATGTCTTGCCATTGTCATTAACCCGATACAATGAATTAAACTTGAAAACTCCTAACGTAACACTTTGCCTAGCCCGAGTTTTATATTAAATCATGTGAGAGTTTCTCTAACGTAATCTTGTCCACTTAGCAAGTTCAAAGGAAAAAAATAATAGCCCAAGTAAAAAACAATAGCCCAAGTTAACCTGGGTGAATCTATCAAATTCGTGACCTAGGTTATGAAATCCACTAGATTCAATTATTTTTATTTTATTATATGAGAAATTTTTTTATGAAAATTCATTCAAAATCGACCAAATAATGAAGGATAAAATAAAAAAAATAATAAATTTATATAAAAACCAAAAATTAAAGGATGGAATTAGAAAAAAAAATTCAAAAGACCAAAAGAAACCAAATCACTAAAAAAAAAAAAAAAAAAAAAAGCATATTGGTCAAATGCAAGCCCAATGTATCTGAACCTTGTTTAATTTCTTTTTGCTTTTTTAAAGGAGCAAACAACATGTTATTAACCCTTTTTATTTTTTTTATAAAAGGTATCTAGCCACCACTATGGTAGTCAAAAACTTCAAGGGGGGTGTG
The DNA here is from genome assembly GCF_005239225.2 of Populus alba. Lineage (NCBI taxonomy): Eukaryota > Viridiplantae > Streptophyta > Magnoliopsida > Malpighiales > Salicaceae > Populus > Populus alba. The sequence goes on along the minus strand of NC_133294.1, from coordinate 1,097,283 downwards.
AAAATTCATTTTCAACCTATTTTTATCCAAAAACACCTAATACACATCATACAAACCACTCTTAACCATCTAACAACCCTAAAACACCTTAAAATCACTTTAAAAACAAAAAACAAACAAAATAAAAAAAAATCAAAGTGGAACCCGGTATCTTTGTTTAGGCATGTTTATAGACAAAATCCATAACAATCGAACTTCTCTCATCAAATAAAATCTTATAACCCACGAGTCTTGTCCTTTTGTGAAGAGGAGGGCTTTGAATGTAATTTTTCCCTGATAATATGTAATGAAATATAAATATCCCTTACATTTATATTAATATTTGATGAAAATATGGTATGTCCCTAGAAGACTTTTACACACCTAAAGGTGTAGGGAAATAAGGGTCCAAGACGTCAAATGTAGTTGAGTCCATGAAAGCTAAGCTCTTTCCCTAGACTAAACCCAAAGAAGGAGGGTCATTCTCTTGGACATGCACTAGGGAGGATGATAATTCTCTTGGGTGAGCCCCTTAGGCGTGCATCAGGAAGGATGATCATTTCATTGGGCGTGCTCGAAGGAAGATGATCATTTCCTTAGGCGTGCCAAGGGAGAATGTGGTCATTTCCTTTGGCGTGCTGGGGCTCAACACGATGTCACCCTCAATCATGGCTGGGTTTGGCTAGTACCAGACCCAACACGTCTTTATTGGGGCGTGCTTATATTCTTGAAAATTTATATCCCTAAATGTTTCTTAATCTAATAATTTTTGTTACAAATATACTGATAAAAACTTGTTTCATCAATATGATATATAAATAACTTTTGTAAAAAACAAATACCAAGAAAATCATCAATTTGGTTTACTCAGATGTACAGTATCCATAAATAATATCAAAGCTAAAAAATTTAATAACATTTAATGTTACTTTTTATATTTTGATGAGCTAATGTTTGAACCTTGAAAGTCTAAATATCCGATCTATATCTCCTGTACTAGGCCTATGTTAGGGATGGAAACTTTTGCTTGCAGATGTCAAATGCATAACTGTCAGTGTCACTATTACGGTACAGTAGTCTTCGTATGCAAAGCATGTTGGAATATTGCTTCATTTCACATGTCTAGAAATCGAAAGTTGGTCAAAATATTGGCTTCCTGTAGCTGATGTTTGTAATTAATCTTTCATGCACACCATATCTAAAATGGTCCTTTCCCTAAAAAAAAGAAGAAGGTATCAGACATAAATTCGTTCTTCTGAAGAAATAGAATAATCTTAATGTGTAATTGATATTATAGTGCAAATTGTTTTCTAAAATATTTTTAATTTAAAAATATATTAAAATAATTTATTCTATTTTTTAAATTAATATATCTAAATCATAAAAAAATACTATAAAAATATCAATTTCATATTTTCACACACTTTCATGTAAAGACAAATTTATGTGCCTGCTTTCATGAGAAGAGAAAAAGAAAGAAAAGAAGAGCAAAGAAAACCAGCCATTGCTTTCATCTCCATGACAAAAAAACAATTAAATTTTAAAATATATATGCTATTAATTTGAAAAATATTGACTCCATGTTGTTGTCTCATTCTTGATTCATATCTTAGAACAATCCCCATGTCCAATCCTTGTTCCAAATATTTTACAATGCTACAGCACTTGTTTTAACAAATAAATTAAGAAAGCAAAGTCCCAAATTCAGACCTATATGTATCTTGTCAAATTTTGCATTTCAAAAGGATGTATGTACACTTGTAAGTTTTAATCACTTGATCATCACGCACTGATTCTCAACAGCAAGAACGAGTGGTGAGTGAGAATAAACATCATGGGAAGCAGTAAGAGGTTCTGCTGTGGTCTCAAAATCTGTGTTCTAGTTCCCTTTGTGCTCTTAGTCATTATATCCGTGGTTTTAGTTATCTTTTATTTTACAGTTTTCAAGCCTGTTATCCTTGAGAGTATTCGTTGGATAATCTTTCCAATACAGATGTTAAATATTACATTAGGCATGGTAGTACGTCCCAGTCGAAAATCGAACTATGGAAGCTTCAAATACCAGGAGAGTACAGCTTATGTGAGCTACAGGGGGGATGTCGTCGCCGAAGCTCCGATCGAAGCTGACACTATTCCTGCTCGAGGGAAACATAATATCAACACAACTGTGACAATGTTTGAGGATAAGTTGTTATCGGATGATAATTTCAAGAGAGAGTTTCTACAAGGGTCGATCTTGAATTTTACTTCAGCAACAACCTTGCATGGTAAGGTTATCTTGTTCAAGTTGATCAAGGCAAAAGCCAGTAGTTCAAGCACTTGTGACATCTCTATCTTTGTCCAAGAGCAGCAAGCTGAGTCCATTTGCAAATCCAAAGTCAGCTTATAAATTATTTCACGTACGTTCTTCGCTATCATTTCTATACATGCAATATTTACTATGTAAGATTTTGGACCTCTAGATCATTCATCCAAACTGCTGGTACCATCATTTTATTAAATAAGTTTGTCGTATGCTTTTAATTGGATATTGCATGAACTTATTGGTCATAAAAAGTATGGTGAGCATTTATTTTGAACAATCAATAATCTTTCAACCTCCAGTTTTGCCTATGTAGAGATATCTCGTATCCAAGAGGCATAATGTTTTATACAATACATAAGTGGAGTACGACAATTTAAACACCCACCTATATATATATATATATATATATATATATATATGTATGTATATATATATGTATGTATGATGTATATAAATATATAAACCAAGATGGAAGTTGCGATGCAAGCTAATCAATACTTACTTTTCTCATGTTTGTTATTGCTAGTACCTAATTTTTTCCATTCTTTATTAATCAACCTTGGATCCTCATGACCCAAAAAAAAAAAAATCTTTTTTATCCTTTCTTAATAAAACTATGATCCCATTCAATAAAAGAAAAAAATTATTTCCATTTATGGGAAACACTCTCCACATAAATAAATAAATTCAAGTTGAAAATATAAACTTATTCATTTGACAATGATAAGTTATTTAAGGTAAAATTTGGTTATTGTCTTGAAAAAAAAATTACAGGGATACAAAAGATATGTCTAGTCTCCATATAACTTTTATTTTATTTTAAAATTATAAAAATATAATCTAAAACTATCACAAAAACATATTTATTTTTGTCTTTTCAATCAAATATCGTATGTTTATTATTTTTGTCAATGTATAATAACCAAATGTAACATATTAGATATAATTTTTTTAACATGACATGTTATAAGAGAAATAGAGATGCCTTAATGCCATCAAATATATTCGAAGGGGAAAAAATCGTTGTATTGATATGTATTACCTTCTCAACTCTTGCTAGGAATGCACAAAATATATGCAATTTGAGTATCATCTAATATGGTGGGTGAACATTGAAAACGCAAGACCATGAATGGCATTAATAAGTAGTTGTCTTTATCAAGTAAATGTTGTCACAGAGCTAGCTCATCCAACATCAAAGAAGGTGGGTGAAAATTAATATTTCATGGTCCTGTACCGGCTAGTTATTTGCGCATGACTTTCAGTACTTGTTCTTAACGTTGCTCTGGTAATTAGCAAGGTTGCCAAATAAAGAAGCAAATCGCCCCGGTCCTCACATGTTATCACAGAAATTAAATGTTAAGGAGAAATCACCGTAAATTAAAAAAAAAATTACTATAAATTATAACCAATGGTAGTGCCCTTGTAAATCAAGAAATATTTAACTATAAATTATAATAATAATTTTACTTTTAATTTTTCATCTTTTCACAAGACTTTTCTTTAATTTTTATTTTCTTTGCGAATGGGTAGCGCCCATGTCATTAAAGAGGCACATATAACGCTTTCTAATGATCAAAATTAGGCATCCGTCATCTCACTAAATACGCAATCATTTTCTCTTCCACATGGTGTGACGCGTGTAGATATATAATAGTTGGATTGTCATCGATGATCGATTGTTTGTGTTTTTTTTTTCTTTTCTCTATTCTGACAATTAAAATGCACAATTGTCCTTTTTGTTAGTCTGGCATAATTGTCAGACCTAAAACGTAAGTGCCTGAACCTGTCAACCATGCCAGACCCGTGCGTCTGGGTTTACCAGACCGGCATCTAGGTCAAAAAATTTAAAATTTTTCAAAAGCATGATTGGACTGCAAATACAAACACTATCTCATTCAAGCATGATTTTTCATTCATATGCAGTAGAACTTAATTGCAAACTCTTTTTTGTTTGTGCAACATATTTTATAAATTTGTTATATTCGAAGAGGTAATAATGACAAAAAATGTTGACTTTCAAGTAATTTATTTCAAGTCTTAAAAAATAAACTTCTTTTTTTGTATGTATTATAGATGAAAATATTAATTTTATGTTTCCATCTAAGTGTTTGACAGTTTTTTTAAAGAGTTCATACTTTTTTAAATTTGAGTTGTTGCATGATCTAATTGTCAAAGTTTGTTACAAGAAGAGTTTATTTTATACTATAACTATTAGTATATACAAAAAATTAAAATATATGATCATAAGTGAAAACTTTTGAATTTTCAAATTGAAACATTATGTTGTAAGAAAACAAAATACTATATATGTAAAAGACTAATTATCCTTTGACTATTTTAATTTGTGTAATTTTGTGTAAATGATTTTTTCACTAAAACTAGATATTAATAAAAATAATTAAGTGAATTTTAGGGATGCGTGTTACAATAATATTAGATCCAAACACCTTGGATTTGACATTAAAAAAAGGCGCATGGGTCAAAATTAAAAAATAACAATGCAAAAACTAACCTTAATTTATATTTTGAATTAAGGATCAATTAACTGGTTTTATTGAACCAGAGAAGAAGAAAACAAATTATAATTAACGCTCTCAAGCTCATTTGTTGTTATGTAAGCATAGTTATCAGACCTGACCCGGCACAACAGGTCAACCCGAGACTCGGGTGAGCTAGCAGAACCTAATAGAGACCTTATTTTTTTCAAATGTGTTTTTTTCATGGCCAAATACCCCTCTTTTTTCTTTTTTCTTTTTTCAGTTGATTATTAACCCATATCAAAGTTCATTATAAAAATATTAGAAGAATATTTTATCTTTTTAATTTGAGATTTGAATCCCATTAATATATATACACTCTATGTTCACAATAAAAAAGGTTTTTTTTTCAATGTGGGATAAAATAAATATTTTTTGTTTAAATATTTCAACTTAATAAGATAAGATAATATCTTTTCAATGTGGTATAATTTTTTTTTTTTGAAATAGTCTTTTATCTTATATCTTACATGGATTGTTTTTTTAATTTTTTCATATGAAATATTTACCTCAAATATATAGTTTTAAATTTTTTTTTTGAGTTAATCCGGGTTGATGTACGTTAGGCCAGGTCCAAAAAAATACCAAACATGCACCTTGAGCCTGACAAACATGCCAGACCCAGGCAAGAGGAGACAATATTTTCAGACAGATGATAAATAGATATATAGATTTTTTTTTTCAGAAAAATATTTCTCTTAGGAAATAAAATTAGACATGTCGATTTATATATGCTGGTGATGTATGGAATTTGGTAAATAAGATTGGAAATACCTTCATTATAAAATAAATAAAGATTGGGAGTACCTTATTGTGAGAATTAAGAATCAAGAATACCTTTATTTTCAAAAAAAAAGTTTAATAATAATTGAGCATTTAGGTCTAATTTTTTTTCACAATAAGTTTCATTAAGTTAATAATATATGTTTCTAAAGAATCTATTCATATTATGACTATAGTAATACAATGTCTAATAATTTAATAAAATGAACAAATCATTTTTTTAAAAAAATACTATTATATAAAAAAAGTATAGAAGTATACCTATTGAATAATAAAATTTTAATATTTAAGTAAATTAGTTATTGCATTTATGTTTTCGCTGTTTATATTTTTCTATGTAGGAAGACTATATATATATATATATATATATTCTTCATACTTCAAATTTTATTTAACTAAAAATTATACATATGATGGAAATTATTTATTTGTTAACATAGTGCAATATTTCTTTGATTACCAGACCTTTCCTTCCAAAATGAAACTTAAGTCCACCTGAATGCAACTAAGCCAAAAAAGGCCCATTGTTTTAATCTGATTTTAATTTTCTGGCCCAACCATATCTAAAAGTCCAAAATGAAAGCCCATCCCACACTTTAAAGCTGACCATTATCTTTTTGTTTCTCTTTAGATCCTTGAGTCCTTTTTTTGTGCAGTGAGATATAGATTATAAGATTAACCTAAATTAATTTTAAAATGATTTTGTTTTAGTGGTTTTTTTTTTAAAATTAAAATGATATTTTTTTAAATAAAATATTTATATTGATTTAATTAGATCTCACATATGCTTGCCCGGTCAATTGAATACCAAGTTGATCCGTTATACAATTCAAATTTAATTTATTAACCCAGTTTTGAAAAAAAACTTAGATTGAATTAAATTTTAAATAAGTGGGTTATTAAATTAGGTCAATTTATGTTAAAATTAAAATGTTTTGCAGGGCCGGGCCTTGCCTCCCCTTGGTTCCGTTTAACAACCATAAAAAAACATTTTGTTAACAACCGCTCCAAAATCAATGACTGCTCGTAACATTTGGTTGGCATAAATTGAATCATGTTATAGATTGTCAAAGTAAAATCTGAACGATAGAAATTACTAGATAGTGGTTTCCAATTGCATTAAGAACTCCTTACATAAAGCAATGAACTAAAATCTAGAAGGAGACAACATTTCTACCCTGTCGCATTCCCATAACTAATACAAGATTCAGGAGTCCCTTTGAGGCTCTCTTCATTTGTAGCATAATTAACTATATCTGAGAGATCAGGCTAAAATGGAGAATACAGAAAATTCAATCAGTTTTTTCGACTGACAAGCCCTCAAGATGATTTGATTTTCTTTGTTGATAAGAAAATTTAAAATTGGATTTTCTTGGCATGATTTTGGTTCCAATTTCAAATTCATTAATCCATACTGGTAGGTATTAATTCGGCCAACATAATGTAATTTTACAAATTAAATTGGAACTCAATTTAATCAAAATGAGCATCCACTATCATATATATATCCATATCAATCCCATCCATCCCTGAAAAAAGGCCTCTTTTTAATCCTTATTTTCTGATTTTGACAGTACAAGTCCCTAATCAAGAAGTCCTAATGTGTTCATGCATCAACAGTATCCCCGGCCTCAGCAGCAGCAAGCACAAGCTCTGGCTGTAGACTGAATGTCCCGTCTAGGGCATTTGGCTGCCCCAGAGCCTTCAAAGCCAAGTGTGCAGCCTTCTGCCCTGAGATCATCATTGCCCCAAATGTTGGACCCTGCAAAAATCAAGTTAAATTAAGTTAATAAGCAGGACTGTTTGATAAAACAATACGATATATATATATATATACATATCGTTATAGAGATTTTACCATTCTTGGAGCTCCATCAATTTCTGCAACTTCCATGCCTGTAACAATCATACCAGGCACAATCTCTCTTGTAAGCCTAACAATTGCATCTTCAGCAGCGTTCATGTCGAGTGCTTTCATTCCAGGAACACTATCAATCATGCCAATACTCTTCAATCTCTTAACACCAGTAGCTCCAAAAGGCCCGTCATGGCCACAAGAACTAACCACAACCTTAGCCTCCATAACATTAGGGTCCATGCAAGATTGAGTGTTATGGTTCATAGACACTAAAGCCCAGTTAGTAACTACACCAGAAACTCTCCCTCCTTTCACTATTAAATCCTCTGCTGCCACAGCATTGAACAGCTTCACATTAGGCCTAGCCAAGAGTTTGCTCATGATTGTCGAGGTGAACAGAGCTGCATGCTTGATAACCACATAGTTATCTGCCTCATCATATTCAATTTCAAGCTCATCAAGAAATCTATGAGCGGGTTTACGCACAATCATGGCTGAAAATAACTGGCCACCAAGCCATGCACCACCTCCAGGGCTAACTGATTGCTCAATTATAGCAACACGAACTGAAGGGTTCTTGCTGAGCTCATAAGCACAAGAAAGACCAGCAGAGCCAGCACCAACAATGACAACGTCAGTGTCTGCATAAGTAACCATGTCTGTCATGTAACGACGGGTCATTTCACGAGAGACGATGGATTCTTTGATGGGCTGGAACTTAAAGGACTGAAGATCATATGAAGGTTGTGTTAAGGACATGGAAATGGCAGGAGAGGAGGATTTTATGGGAGTGAAACGTGTAGTAGTAGTGATAGGTGTGCCATGGAAGGATGATTTGTTGTCCAAGAAAGAGGACTTGAGGTTTGCAGATAGATAGGGGGTAAGGGTAGTGGCCATGGCTGTAATTCAAGGAGTTCTTGATAAGGTTTTGTTAAAGGGTTTTTGTCGATGTAAATGAAATTGGAGAAAGCTAGACAGGAGGCTTGAGAGATGCGAGTCTAGATGATTGGTATTTAAGGATGTGTAGCAAGTGGTGGGATGTGAAAATATCTGAAATAAAAATCTGCAAGAAGTTAGAATGATGGGTCATGCGATAGATAGCTAGATAGAACTTGAACGGCTCATAATGCTTGGAGCCTTGCTTTCTGGATTATAATGACTGCCCCAAAAGCAACATAATTGACAACTTTCCTACAATAAGATCTGTGAGAGATTTTTGTATTGCCTAATTCATCGATTTTTTTGGACAAATCTATAGCAGTCCCATAATTGATATTACAGGATTAGTTCAGCAGTACTAGTCCATATTGGTTGATTTGTATCAACACAATTTTGAGACATGTTTTTGCTTTTCAAGATATATTAATCTAAAAGCTTAAATTTTTTTTTTTTTTTTTTTTTTTTTTCTCGTCCTTTTCTCATCTGTTTTTGCATTCCACTTTTTCTTTTTTGTCACTTTCTTTTGTTTTTTCTTCTGTAAAAGTAGATATTATTCTTTCACAATTTGTAGCTAGTAAGGCCATTGCTAAGAAGTCTCATCGATCAAATAATTTGAGTTAGCAAAACTTTCAGAAGCAAAACATAACAATCCAACATTTGTACATGTTCATTACTCCTTGTCAAACCAAAAAACAAATCAGCTACCTGCACTAACATGATCGTCTTTGAGCATTGATTTTTTCTTTTTAACTTGACATTTCTCACCCTTATACCTAGTTTATTTTCTTCAATTCATAAATGAAATACAATTTTAATAATTTACAAAAGTTACGTTCAAATTGTTAAAATAATTGAGATCAAACACAAAAAGAAAACTAGAATTCTGAATAATATGTATATTATAAATGCATAGTCTTAACCTAAATATAAATAAAGTATATATAGGTTAAACTGAAAGTACTATTCTACTCTTAATAAATAAGACTACATAAATATTATTTAACATCTTCCCTCAAACTCACGATATGGCAGCTACAAGCATCGAGAGTTTGCCAACCAGAAAACAAAAACGAGAAATGGACTGCACCTTGGTAAAGAAATCTGCAATTTGCAAGAAAGAAGGAACAAAAGGCAAAGTAATGGTTCCATGCTTGAGATGATGACGAGTAAGATAACAATCGATCTCAATGTGCTTAGTTCGCTCATGAAAAACCGAGTTGTGAGTAATCTGAATAGAACTCTGGTTGTCACAATACATAGGAATAGGATGAGAAAAGAAAACTCCTATATCAGCAAGTAACCAACGTAACCAAACAATCTCTTTGGTAGCAGATGTCATGGCATGATATTCTGCTTTGGTGGATGATTGAGAAACAATAGGTTGTTTCTTGCTCTTCCAAGAAATAAGAGAATCACCTAAAAAGATACAAACCTCGGTAACAAACTTGCGATCTGTGGGATCACTACCATGATCAGCATCAGAGTATGCACGCAACTCTAAGAAAGAGGTGGATGAAAGTAAAAGACTCTGAAAAACTGTATCCCAAAAATATCACAAAATACGAAGAACAACTGCCTAGTGAACAGTAGTAGGAGAAGCAACAAACTGACTAACAACATGAACAACATATGCAATATCTGGATGAGTAATGATGAGATATACCAAACTCCCAACAATAGTGAGGTATAAAGTAGGATCTATCAAAGGTAAACCATCAGAGGAATAGTACCTCGCGTTAACCTCAATAGGAGTATTTATAGTCTTGTTATCAGTAAGTCTAGCCCGCTCAAGAATATCTGTAACATATTTCAACTGAGAAAGAAGCTAACCTCTAGGTGAGTATGTTACCTCAATACCCAGGAAATATCGAAGATAACCTAAATCCTTCATCTCAAATCGTCTAGCCAACTCTATCTTTAACACTGAAATACCATCAATGTCATCACCAGTAATAATCATGTCATCAACATATAAAGACAAAATGATATTTCCTGCATCAGTGCACTTAATAAAAAGAGCAGAATCATGACTACTAGAAACAAAGCCAAGAGACGAGATCACAATAGAGAATTTCTCAAACCAAGCATGGGGTGCTTGTTTGAGACCATATAATGATTTTTTAAGCTTACAAACATATCCAAAGTCACGTGAAATACCAGGAGGAGGTGTCATAAAAACTTCTTCTTGAAGATCTCTATTCAAGAAGACATTTTTAACATTAAGCTAAGAAATATGCCACTAACGAATTGAAGCTATAGCAATAAGAGTACGAATAGTAGTTATTTTTGCAACCGAGGCAAATGTCTCCTCATAGTCCATACCATAATGTTGAGAGTATCCTTTTGCAACCAACCTAGCTTTGTATCACTCAATAGACCCATCGAAATTAGTTTTGATCTTATACACCCAACAACAACCAACAACACTCTTACCAGGAGGTAAAGGAACCAGATCCCAAGTATCTGTCTTATTCAAAGCAGAAAGCTCCTTATCCATAGCTTGCTGCCAAAGCAGATTAAGAATTGCCTTTTTATAGGAAGAGGGCTCAAAGAGACAATGAATAGAAGCTAAAAAGGAAGTAAATGATGAAGAATAACAAGAATAAGAAAATTTTGGTAGTGTTGTGGACTTACGAATGCGAATGGACTGACGTGGAGGTGGATCCACAACCTCAGATGAAGCTTAAAGGGTTGTAGATGAGAATGGAGCTTCAGGTGTGCTAAAGAGTAAAGTACCAGTACCTGTAGAGTTATGAATAAGATCAGTTTTAGTCAAGCCATGAGTAGTGGATGGAATAGAAAAGAAAGGTATATGCTCAAGGAAGACAACATAATGAGACACATAAAATTTCTGAGTTATTGGATAAAAAAAACAATATTCTTTTTAACCTTCACCATAACCCAGAAAGACACAAATAACGGATCGAGGGGATATCTTACTACTTTCTACATGAGGACGAAGAATGAAACAAGTACAACCAAAAACTCTAAATGATAAATAATCAAGGACATACCCATATAACTTTTCAAAAGGAGATATACCCGAATTATGAGAAGATGGAATCGTATTAATCAAATTTACAGCAGTAAGAACAACTTCTCCCCAAAACTCACTAGGAACAAAAGTAGATAACAAGAGAGAATAAGTAGTTTTGACAATATGCTTATGTTTTCTTTCAGCAACACCATTTTGCTCAAGAGTATCTGTACATGAAGTTTGGTAGATGGTTTCATCTAAGGCAAGCAATTGGCAAAATTTAGTAGAGGTGTATTCCCTACCCAAATCACACCTAAAGCTTTTGATCATAGCAGAATATTAAGTTTTGATAAGAGCTCGAAAAGTTACATATATCTCAAAGAATTCATAAAGAGACATAATATCGAGACCCTCCTTTTGTGGCAACATGAGAAGGTCCCCATACATCAGAATGAATTAAATCAAATGGTGAAGAAGAAATAGAAATACTTCGATTAAAAGGTAAAGCGGAAAATTTTGCCAATTTACATCCACTACAATCAGAAATGTCATAAGTTTTCAAATTTCCTAAAGCTCCTGTGGATGCCAAAAATCTCAAACGAGAAGACAAAACATGACCTAGATGAGAATGCCATAAATAAAAACTAGAAGATGAAAGACTCAAATGAAAAGAAGACAAATCAATAGCAACAGTAGTAATGGTAGCAGCAGCAGTAATGGTAGCAGCAGCAATTGACACTTCTAACTCATCCAAAATATATAGTCCATTCTCCCTACGACCTGTCTCAATCAGCTTCTGAGACTGAGATCCTGTACACAACAAAAAGAACCAGAAAACATGACTAAATAATCACCAGAATCATATAGTTGACCAACAAACACAAGATTCAATTTGAGTTTTGGAGTAAGATAAACATTAGGGAGAGACAAATGAAGTGTGACAACAAGACCAACACCTGCTAAAGGCATAGGAGTGTCATTAATAGTCATAACAGGAATGGAGGACAAAGGGGACAAAGGTAAAAGATGAGGAATCCAGAGATATATGATGGGAAGCACCAGAATCCAAGACCCATTTAGAGTGTGACATACTTGAGGAACTATGAGGCAACTAACCTATGGAAGAAGAAGCGGACATTGCTTGTGGCTGTAAGGAGAGAAACTTCTGAAATTACTCAGCTAAAGTATTAGGATCGGTAATAGAGTTTGGGGAAGCTACTGCTGCTGTATTATGGTGTGATGGTTTATAACCCTAAGGTGGTCTATGAGCATTAGATTGTGACTGATTGCTAAGCTTCCAAGCTTGATTCTGATATCTCAACTTAGGACACTGAGCCTTCCAATGACCTTTCTGCTTACAAAACCTGCACTCATCGAAGCCAACCCTTGTGTGAGACTTGTTCTGATGATTAGAGAATGGCCTAGAAGGTACTGCTAGTACAGAAGGATTTGAAGCAGAAAGAATTCCTTTTTCAGAATAAGACTAAAGACGTATTTCTTCAGCCAATAACTCACTGACAACAGAGTCAACAGAAGGCAGTGGAGAATGATGCATACTTGAATCTCTAAGTCCTTTGAAATCACTATGAAATGCTATTAAAAACTATACCAATCGTTGCTGCTCTCTACGCTCAATATAGGCACCACATGCCTTTAATTCTGCCAATTCTGTAAGAGCCAATTGATCCCAAAGATCTGTCATAGCAGAATAAAACTCTTGAATACTCATGTTCTTCTTATGAAAAGCTCGTATGTCATTCTCTAATTGATACTGTTTTGTAAAATTTGATTGTGTGAATAACCTTTACAGATGATCCCAAACCTCTTTTGTTGTCTCATACTTCGCCAACTGTGTACCTATTGAATGCTCAATAGAATTGTTGATCCAAGTAATGATCTTTGCATTATTTGTTTCCCATGTATCTATCAAACCAACATCCCCCTCCTCAATATTCTTAGGTATCGTATAAGTTCCACTAACATACCCCTACATCTTCTTACCCTTACGAAAATTTCTCATTACATAACTCCAATACAAATAGTTCTTCCCATCTAACCTCACACTCACAGACTAAAATGAATCATCTCTTTTAGTAGCCATAATCAACAATCATAGATAACCAGAATGCAAAAGTAGCAGAAAACAAAATACTAAATTGCAGAAACTGAACAAAGATTACAGAAACTAAACAAATATCTTCTTGAAATTATACGATTACTCCAAAACACAAAACAAATTTGCAAAAACTGCATGCAAATACCAAATTGCAGAAGCTGAAGTGAAGACGAAATACCAAAATAATTGCAGAAACTGTCAAAATACCAAAATAATTGCAGAAACTGTCGAAATACCAAATTTTGCAGAAGCAGAAGACAAAATATCACTCCCAAAAAAAGTTGGATCCACGAAACTGTATAAGAGATTAAGCCTCGTTCTATAAAACTAGCTCTGATACCATGTTAAAATAATTAAGATCAAACACAAAAAGGAGACTAGAATTCTGAATAATCTGTATATTATGAATACATAGTCTTAACCTAAATACAAATAAAGTATATATAGGTTAAACTGAAAGGATTATTCTACCCTTAATAAATAAAATTACATAAATATTATTTAACACAAATTCCTATGTAAACCTTGAATCTTACTGCCATTGTATCATCCTGGATATCGAAAAGGGGACACGCAATTCCTGATATACACATCAATATCCTTTTCTGCTCTTTGCATGCGCCGTCTTCACACTCTTACTGTACTTGTACCTCTGGTGTAGACTCAAGCTCATATTGCATAGCCTTCTGCTTCGTTTTCCGGGAAATTCTTGATGTCGAAGATGAAGAATTAGGAGAGGAAGAACTTGTCTTCTTTTTCCTAGTTTTCGGTTTCTTGGGAACATTTGGAAGATCCGAAGGTGGAATGTCATTGAACACATTAGGCATAGTTTGATGACCCATAGATTCATCAAAATCTGTCACAAAATATTACAAAAAATCGTATCATGTCATCAAACCATGGAGATAATTAATTATGCACAAACACCAATATATATATATATAAAACCTTGCAACGTACGAGAAGGAAAAAACTAGATCTGAAAGATCTCTTCCATAGAAGATAGGCGTAGGCGTTCCATTTCGGAATTAGATTTGAAAAACAAACTTAATAGTAGCCTCAGAACATGAGTAGCCTGAAAAACTTGAATCACAAGACACAAATTCTTTAAACTGGCCTCCAGCCGGTTCCAAATGACTCATAAAGACAACATCCCTGGTAGATTTAATTTTTTCTTCGTTTCAAGTGGTAGATTTGAGCCCTAGAATTATCCCAACACAACAAGAACACATAGCTAACCATTTTTTAAGAAAAATATAATACAGGTATTGGATTACTATAACTAGGTTTATGGAGATTGGTTTTTAGCTGCAGGGAGAGTGGGAGGAGCACTTAATGGCGTAATGCCAGTGGTTTCGAAATATTCATGCCGAATTATTTTTCTAAATAACATCAATCATTTGAAAATATGTGTTGCAGGATCTACCAATTGGATATTTATCATCATAATTGATATCATTAGAGAAACTAATTTAATGTTTATTTAGTATGAATGTAGCATTACTCTAAGTGGGGTGCTATGGTTCATATTATGTATTACGGCCTCATATAGGAATGTTGAGAAGTATTCCAACAGAATTTCAGCTTTAAAATCCTTGATCAATGGATCATTGCCTCACTCTCAGCACTAATACCCAGAGATTCTCAATAATATTCTCCAAGATACCTTATGATTATTATTATCACACCATATATGAGTGGCTTGAGTGGCAAAATCCTTTACACGGTCCACCAAAAACTGGCCTTTTCCAAGGCCATCAGTTACATAGATTACCCACATAAATATTATTATTAGCTCGCGCGTGACACAAAAGCCAAACTCTTCCCTCCTGGAGGCAAAGAATCTCAACAACTCTCAGCGTACCTTGACGATTAGCTTTTTGATCAATTGAGAGGGGCATTCCTATGAGTTTCTTCACACGTGAAAAGGCCCTACTTTCACTTGTCTTGTAATGCAATAGAACCCCACTTGGTATCTATTAAGTATTTTTCAAGGAGACATAATTTTGGTCATAAACTCAACCTTTGCCGTTACTCCTGTGGCATCCAAATGTGAGTAAGCTTTGCCACACATATATGTCTTATTTGTTGTTGTGAACAAAAAAAAACCAAGGCAATGCTTGGTTCTGTGGTTTGCAAGAAAAGCAACCAGGTCCTTCTAGCTAGGTTTTGGCATAACAACAGTGCTCAGCAGTTATTTATTCTATATGTGGTGACCAAATCACAGTTATCTTACCACCACACAAAAATTAAGGTGTTTGATAGTAATTTATTTAGTCTAGTCTTTTTCCACAAAACAATATATGGCTACACAACAATACCAAAAGAAAAATAAGTGGCATGGTTTTCAAAAACAACAATGACAATACCTTGAGAGGACCATGGGGAGAAAGTAACAGAATTAGAATCTCTTGGATTAGCAACAGTGGTTGTTGAGAAGTCAGGTGTCTTGAATTCACTCATCTGCAATATTGTCCCACAAGAATTTCATTTACTTATCGTTATAAAAATTGCATGATGAATCATGGCAACACACTTTTGGTGCAAAAAATGGTCATTAGAGATTTCCTTTTTCTAGTGCTAGAGGAAATTCAGAGGATTTATGAGACAATGGCAGGCCAGGAATTGTAGACATTACTACTACATACCCAACTTGGTGCACTGCCAGAAGGGCCGTCCCACCCTATATGCGCCACATGCTTGACATCTGTTGGATACCCAATTTCCATCTCTCGCTGCTTCACCACTGCAAGAAATTAAACGCACCAAACAAGCAACAATTGTAGGCATGTTGATTTGGAAACTAGATATTATATATGAATACATTGTCGAGAAAAGAAAGGTAGGCTTACCAAAGATTTGCGAGATGTACTTAAACCCCTTACAGAGCCCTTTGATTTTGGTTTCCATTGAGAAAATTAGAAGCTAGCCAAATGGAATGGTCCTTCAATGAAATATTGATTCAAAACAGAAGGAAACAGCACTACCAAACGAACGTGGAGAGATGCTTCTAATTTTGCCTGCTAGAAAACAAAGATGTACTTAGGACATTGGAGATTATGCAATCCACACCAAAATATATATTACAGCAGACCATGTCAAGGGACGGGAAAAAACCAGACAAAAACGTGTAGCAGCTTATGCATGTGGTTTACAAACTATTAACCCGTGAAAGAAGATTGGAATCTTTGAATGAAAAATACATTGCCTTGATGTGAAGGAAAGGAAAGAAAGAAAAAAAAACTGTAGTAACTTTACCTCAAATAATTGATGGCCAGGTATGGCGGTACAAAGAAGTGAGAGATTCAAAAATGAATATAAAACCTCTTCTCTCTTTCTTCCTCCAAGCAACAATATTGCTCCATATATCTATCACTATGCTTTTGATGAATATAAAAAAGAACATACAAGAACTCTAAATGTAAAACTATCATGAGATAGCTTGCTAATATCAAAGAGAATCCATCAAAGCCAAAGAACTTGAACTAAAGGAAAGAGAGAAAATATCGTGTGGGTGTAAAGAGTCAAGAATATAGCAAGCTAGAAAAGAAAGAAATTAAAGGTGGAACGAAAACAAGCCCAAAAAGGGTTTGAAAGACAAAGGACAAAGAAAGAAAGAAGAGATGACGGTAAAAGTTGGATGGTGGCTCTGTTGGTTTTGGTTTTGGTTTGGCTAATAATGAAGAGTTCTTGCAAATATTTTGTGACAAAAATGTGAGTGCAGGAAGAATTTGCTTTGTTTTTCAACGAGCAGATCGCGGGTCTCAAGCCCTCTAACCTGTCTTTTTAAAGCTTCTTCTCTAAAAAAACATTGCTAGGGCTCTCTCAAAATACGGGCAACTTTTCAGAGGCGATTAAAGAGAGTAAATTTATGTTTTTGCAGTGTTGACTTGTCAAAGAGAAACTCTGCCTCGTAAATTGAATTTTATCTTCCAAAAGTTATCTGTCATGATCTAGAAGGATTTGCCTAATATAGAGAAAATCTTCATAGAATGTATCTCTCCAACTCCACATATCTCATTTTCACTTGACATCATTAAATTATTTGGATTTTCTATTATAAGAATATATAAAAAATATATTTTGAAGACTATAACTCCACATATCTCATTTTCACTTGACATCATCAAGTTTTTATGGCTTGTAATTTGATTCAAATTAAATTTATAATTTTTTTTTTTCAATGATAATAGTAATTTTAATTTGGTCATTTTTCTTTTGATTTTTTATTATTTTTCTTGGTTTTTTTATCAAAGTTTTTATAATTTTTAATTTTATCCTTCGAATCAAGTTTAAGATTTTTATTTTTTTAATAATAACGATTATGATGATGATGATGATGATGATGATAATAATAACAATTATAATAATAATCATCGTAATATTAATAATGATAGTAACAATAACAATTATAATAATAATCATGGTAATATTAATGATAATGATGATGATTATAGTAATAATGATGATATTACCTATTAATAATAGTAGTTATGGTAATCTTAATTATCATATTTTGAATTAGTATTTTTTTAAAAAAAAATAGTATAATTATAATTTTTTTTCTTCAATTTCATCTTTTAAAACTTAATTTTTTTAATTAGATTTTGTGATTCTAGATTTGATACTTCAAGTTTAATGACTCGCATCACGAGTTAAAAAATTATATATTTAAAAAAAAACTTTATAATTCTTTTTAATTAAGTTATTTCAACCACATAATTTATAGTACAAGTTTAAAAAATGTTTCGTGTTTGTTTAGTTCTAATTAATATATTTACATTTTTATTATAAAATAAAACGGTTTCTTATATATATTTTTTACTATTTTCATAACTAAACATTTTTTTTAATAAAAAAAAGTGTCTAATACTGTGGGAAAATGCGGTATGGAGGCTAGTACATCATTCTATATGTAAATTGTACTTCTCATCCCTTTGTATCCTTTTCCCATTCCAAATGTGAGCATAAGTCGATGATAAATTAACTGACCTGACGTGACACCCACCAATTGCCCACTATAAAATAACTTCACAAATTAAATTTACCTCTCCCTTGTAATTAGTGTGTGTATGATAATAATGCATATAATGGTGTTTTTGTAAAAGTATTTTTAAATTAAAAATGCTTTTATATTTTTGATTTTTAATAATAGAACATCAATAAAAATATATATTTTAAAAAATCAACTTAATATATTTTTAAATAAAAAATATTTTAAAAAATAAATTGAACTACAAAAACAGAAACACAATATTGTCATTAAATATACTTTTATATTCCTTTATGAGATGTAAATTTCATTTATTTACCTAGTATTTTTGATAGGATTCCCATGACATTACAGTGCAAACAATGAAAACTACAATTTTTATGTATCACCATATCCATTATTGAATCCTTGAAAAATCTCTCCATAAAAATTTCATAAATTCTAGTCATTTCCGCGACCAACTCTGGCTCTTAAAGAAGCCAGCCAATCTACACATGTACTTATTATTATTATTATTATTATTATTAGTTCTATTAGATAGATAGCCTATGTTATGCCATGGTTTAGACCAATTTTTTTCAAAGATGATGATAATCTAGGACAACCCTGGTTAAATTAATTGAAACATTACTGAGATATGAGACCGAAAGAAAGAACTAGCATAAAGAAAAGCAAAACAAAATTGTAAGGTTTAAGGCTTAATAATATCAAAGATGAAAAAATAAAATAAAAGATATAATGTTGAAAAAAGAAAACTGGAGTAAACTCGGGGTAACTTGATGAACTCAGAGCCTGCGTGCAATATGAGAATGAGAAAAAAAAATTTTCAAAAGAAGGACCTATTAAGAAAATCCAAAGTTTGATATATATATATATAAAAAAAAAAAAAAAACATAAAAAAAACCCCCAAGCCAATTTGGGTTACCTTTACCAACCAATTCTCAAAATAATCAAACAGAAAAAAAAGTGAAAAAATAACAAAACTCAAGGATAAATAATTTAATGCAGAATGATAAAATTGAAAACAAAAGATCATAAAAAAATTGAGAAAAAAAAAACTAAGTCAACTCAAGTTAACTCGACTAACCCGCCACACACGACATGAAATCTAAGTAAAAAAAAAAAAAATTAGATTTCCAAAAGAAGCACCTAAAAAAACCAAGACCCAAGTTAAATAAAAAACACCATTGCAAAAGAAATTGCAAGCTAATCTAGATTAGCTTGACCAACCTGCTCTTGAAATAATGAATTAGAAAGAGAAGCGAAAAAATAACAAATTTCACTGGCAAATGATTTAATGCAAAATGATGAAATTAAAAAAAAAATTAAAGTCATAAAAAAATGAGGAAAAAAATCAAGTCAACTCAGGTTAACTCGACTAACCCATCAACCGCGAAAGAGATCGGGATAAAAAAAAATTAGACTTTCAAAAAATGGACCTAGCAAAAAAGATTGAAGTTAAATAAATAAAATAGTATAAAGATGTAAGCTAACTCGGGTTAACTTGATTAACATGTACTTAGGATAACCTAACATAAAAAAACTGAAACAATCACATATCTTAAAGGCTAATAATTTAATGCAAAAGTGTAAAATTATATATATAAAAAAAGCAATTTCATAAAAAAAAGAGCTAAGAAAAACAATGAGACAATCATGGTTAACTTAACTAAAAGAAAGTGCAATAAACAATGAAATTAAGAGTTTAACAACCAAATATCAAATGATGAATTTGAAGAAAAAAAAAATCAATTTTCAATAAAGGACTGCCCTATTAGAAGATAACCATAAAAAATAACAAAATAAAATATCAAATTGTAAAACAATTTAAAACCCAAACAATGTAGATCAAATATTGTATAAAAACAAAATTAAAGAAAATTATTAAGGACTAAATTGAAAAAAAAAAACTAAGAAAAGGATAAAAAAAAAGTTATTGAAAGAATGAAGATTAAAAAATGAATAAAAAATCAAATAAAGTTAAATGTTGAGGGACTGAAATAATTAAAAACAATTGAAGCCAACTTGGTCCAACCTTCAGAACTAACTTAATAAACAATTGAAGACTAAATACATTATAATTAAAAAAACAAGATCAATTCTAATATAAAAATCAGTTGTTAAATGATGAAATTTAAAAAATAAAATCAACTCAATAAATAATTCAGGATCAAATACGTTGCAATAAAAAAAATAAAAATCTAATTTAATATAACAAACAAATAATCATATATATATTGCAATGTTCATCACTCTTTTTAGGAGGGGAGAGAGAAAAGATAGAGGGAGGAAAAGCTTGTGGCTAGAGCTTCACCATGTATCGGATGCAAACAGGTGCCTTACCACAATGATGGAGCGGAGAGGTGCATCGAATGTTTACTTGTAAAGCTTTGCTTGATGCTGTTTTGGCAGTGCACAGGTCAGCTAAAAGATGTGGATAACACCAACTTGCTAACATGTGCTAGTTTGAATTAAAATAATAATTTATTTATATTAAAAGATTCAATTACTTCTTATGAGAATTACAAAAACAAATTAGCAAAATACCTATATGCCCTTGCATCCATAGTTAAGGAAGATTATTGGGCATTTAAGTAATTGAGTTGTACAAAAAAAAAAAAAAAACCTAAAAATCCCTAAAACCAAGGAATGTTTTGTTCGAAGAGTCATTAATTTAGTAAATTATACTATAGGCAAAAATGTGAAAATACCGATTAACTCTTGTTTTCAATGTAATTGTTAATATGTCTCATTAAAAAAACTTGACTACCCTTAAATTCAAGCCTGCCTATCTCGAGTAAAATTAGATATTCACGTGCAATTCTCTAATAAATATCTATGCTTTGTTTTATAAAGAGTAGTTTTTTAAAAATTATTTTTTATTTTTTTTATATTTGTTTGTCATTAAAAAATTAATCAACGTAAACACTTTTAAGTTAAAAAAAAATTTAGCTTAGTTTTTAGAAAAGTGTTTTTCCTTTTATTTTGAGCTGAAAATAGTTTTTAGAAGTTATGAAAAATTTAGAAATGCTATATTTTTTATTGATTATATCAAATTTTGTCCTCAAACCTTTTTGATTGTTATATATTTTATTTTGATTTTTTAAAAAATTTTATCTTTAGAATTTGATTTAATTTAATTTTTTATATTAACTTTGGTCCTTATTTTTATGATTGTTATTTGATTTTCTTTTATTATTTTTTTTAATTAAAATTTTTTATCTATCAAATTTGATTCTCATTCTTTTTATTGTTATTTATTTAATTTGAAAATAATTTATGAAGTTATAATTATTATTATTTTAATTTTATCATCTTTAATTTTTTTATATGTTAGATTTGATCTTTATTATTTTGATTGTTATTTATTTTATTTGAGATAATTTATGAAAATAATTTTTTTTAATTAATCTCATTCAGCTTTTTAATTTGTAAGATTTGTTCCTTATTATTTTAATAAACTTAAAAAAAAAAAATATTAGTAAGTTATTTTTCAGTTTTTATTTCATGATATAACCAAACACTATAAAATATTTTTCAACTTATTTTTCATGATATTATCAAATATTAAAAAATAATTTACTTGTCAAAAATCTACTTTCTAAAAATACCACTTTTTAATGGGCTTAATCTTTTTTAATACATGGTGTGATATGATATGGTTGTTGTCGGTGTTCGACTTCTTTTATTTGTATATCATAAATATGGCAACAGGTGAAATCATTGCTACCCTACCCATCCTACAAATTTGTTCATGCGTTAAGCCTAATATTTTAATAACAAAATAGCGAGCTTACATTTACTTGTCTCTCCTTTGAATTTTCATTAATTCCTTAAAACCACTTAACTTCTTGGCCCCTTCATTTTTTTTTTTTTCATTATTTTCCTATAATCATTTGATTCATCGATTTGGGAAACTCTCACGATCTCATATACGAATTCTTAGTATATTGATAATTTTTATAGCTATAAATTATAAAAAAATAATTTTAAAAAATATATAAATTATATTTTTTTAATTAAAATTATATTTTATTTTTTTAAAACAACAGTCTATATTAATTAAGCTAACACCTTTAATTTATAATCCAGATAAAGCATAGATTGCATCATACCGCATCATACTTTACTTAGGAGCCATAAAGTTTGTTTTATGTGAGACTAATATTTTATTTTTTAAAATACTTTTTATTTTTTGTAATTTAAAAAAAAATTAAGATTTACCATTTTTTCTTTATTTTGTGTTTTTAAATTGTTTGATACTTGATACTTTGTTAAAAATAAATTTAAAAAAATAAAAATATTGTATTTAATCAATATATTTTTTAACAAAAAATTTTAAAAAACAAACCATAATATCAAATGAAATCTAAATATTTTATTGTCTAAAAATTTTGCTTAGAAAACAAGATATAAAACTATGTGACCTATAAGAGTCAAATATTAGACTGATTCATTTATAGTATAAGTACAGCGCACTAACCGGGAATGTATCTACATAACTGTCTTTCTGCGCCCCCACATGGACCAATCCCGCACTGTCCCATTTTTGAAATGTTTAAATCTGATTTGTACATTGTGTGATTTTTGTTGAAGGTCAGGAATTCATTATATGCTCTATTATATATAGATATTATATGATTTTTATATCTGCAACTACTGTAATGATATCTTCTTGTAATCTACTATATATCATTGCTGAAATTCATATGCTTTCTGGCAAAATCCCACAAAAATTTAGGTGTTTTGATGCATGCTAAGTATTTGTCGATGGTTGGCCACGTTGAGTGGCAGCTGTTCATTGAAGGAAACATAATCTTAAAAATCAATTTATATCAATTATTTTTTCAATGTGATTGGATATAAATTTATGGATATTTTTTATCAATAATTAATTTATCAATTATTTTTGGACTATTTTATCATGAATTGTTTTTTGTCAAGTTGATATTTAACATTCTCTTCAATGTGATTTGGATAGAAATTTATGGGTTGTAAAATATTACCAGCTCGGGTATGATTAGAGTAATTGTCCTGGTGATGAAGGAGCAAGATCAATGTAGTCAGGCTTTGTTTATTTTCATGAAATAAAAATTAATTTCAATATCTTCTATTTTTCTTAGTTTCTAAAATCATGTTTCAAAGAAATTGTTTTGTAGTTCATGTTCCCTTCAAATTATTAGGAGAAAATTCAGTTCACAATGTTGAATGATATACAGCATTTCCTATTTTCGAGGAAAATAAGAACATTATATGTTGGGATTCTTTCATCTGATAATGAAGTGCGCATAGTAGATTCTACTAGATTTTAAAATCGTAACAAACGATGGAGGATGAAATCTAACGCAATGAAAGAATTCACCACAAAATTCTCTATTAAGAGGAAGTCAATGATTGCTCTTTATTTTATTATTTAAGTTTTTGATGCAGATGAAAATGATTTAATGGAAAATCAAAGATGCAGATGAAGCATATCTCCTACACCAAGGAGTTTTTGGCTTTGTTTGATGGCCTGCCAACTCCTGCCCCTCTCCACATGTTTTGTTGATGGTATCTTTCTTTAAGTAAATTCGAGTTCTTTTTCATTGGAAACAACAAGACCAACCAAACATCATTCTAAGTGTTCTGCTTTCTTTCCTATCCATGGAAGTTCTCCATCTTGTTGTTGGCTGCCAAACTTCATGTTTTGTCTGGCACACACTTGAGCAAGCTCTAGCTTCCATGTCCAATTCTCGTATTGAGCGAGTGCAACTATCATGGTCTCTTCAAGATCTTTGACAAGTGATTGAGTCCAAGGAAGGTCCTAACTCCATTTTATGCAAAAAGCTAAAGCCTTATTTGATGAGTTGTGCATGTTGGCCGGCTGCTCTGTTTTGCAAGGTTAGCTTAGATTTCAACTTATATGTGTTTCGTGGCCTTCAATGTAGAGTTGAAAGGACTTAAAAAAAAAGTAATCAAGCTTTGTGACCAAGGTAGAATCCTCTCCCGTATGCAGATTTTTCATAGTCATCTCTAACGCATGATGATTTTCATAATTGTAACATCCCCTATTTCGGGATAAACAACATTCTCATATCAATCGAAATAAAAACACTTAATAAATCAGCAATATATATATATATATATATATATATATATTATATTATATATATTATATAACACACATATATGTTCATGATACCGTAAGGTCCGATAAAAAGGTTATTGACATGGAATTTTATTTACACTTCTAATAGTTCGCATCTCCTAACTAAATTCCTGACCCAAATCATCATGGGTTTTCAATTTCCACACTTATACCACACTTTTATCAACCACAGATATTTACGATATCATATATAAACAAGATATCATTATGGATGGATAAAAAATAAATAAGTATAATTTACTCAGCATAAGCATGATTTACATCGAACTACATGGTTACATCATTTATCAGTCTAGTTTAAACATTAATTATACAAATTATGAGCGAAACATTATACAATTACTCTATTTTATATCATATTTACAAACTGAACAAGGGTATACTCCTTAGAAAACTAGATTACAAGAAAGGAGCATAAACTAGAACCTACTCTTGCCGTGCATGGGATGATCCTGAAACAAAATACATATTATTGAAAGGTGAAAATTACAATAAATATGACAAACATGAACACCTACAATTTAACAACTAGTATATATTCATAGTTCATTTTGCCTTCTCCTCTCTAGTTTTTTTTTTTTTTTTTTATTAATTATTGTTATAATCCCTTCTGTCAACTATAGTATTAAAATTGTTCCCTCTATCACTTTCAACCTTTCATTAAGAAACCCCCCCCCCTCGTATGAGAGATTGACATGATCATTTTTTTCTTTTGCTTATCACACTTACGATACCAATATTCACCGGCTACATCACCATCACTCCATATGAGTCATTCCAAGGTGATTCCTCCTTATCTGGGGATCCTAACATACACTAAAGTATGTTGTATTATCCCATACATGGTGATCCCCTTTCCCGGGATCCTAACCATACACTAAATGGGTGCTTGCTTTTCTTATGCTAGTCCAAATTACCCAATTATGGTGATTCCCCTTACCCGGAGATCCTAACATACACTAAATGTATGCTTAGCCGAAACATGGTGATCCCCTTAACCCGCGTGATCCTATTACATACACTAAATGTATGTTAGTCCTTACATGATGATCCCCATTACCCTATTTACTAGGATGAAAATATGATTTGCTAACATACACTAAATTGTTGCTAGTTTACGCCTCAATTCGCACTTCTCATATTTCCTTGTCAATGATAATTTCATCATTTGGCAATTTACACAACTTTTCACCTTGAATACCCATACATTCAGAAAGGCACAATTCACATTGGTAATATAAATAAATCATGGAAATTAACTAGGAAGTATAGGTGCGATTCACCTACCTAAAATAGAAGCTCTATTCGTACTCCCCTGCTGCTGTTGTTGTTGTTGCCCCACGCCTGTGGTCCCTCCCGATACACCTCAAAGTTTTGATCCCTCTTTTTTTTTTCTTTTTAATGGCAGCCGGCCCTTCCCTCTTCTCTTCTTGTTAACCCTTTTCCCACCAGTGTTTTTTTACCCTACAACCCTTAATCTTGGATGGTTTTGTAAAAATGAACATAAAACTCCCTCTTTTCTTTTCTTTAGTTATCTCCAGATCTGTTTTTTTTTTTTTTTTTTTTTTTTTTTTGTGACAAAAGGAGTACTTATGCTCTATAATTATTCTTATTTGCATTTAGGCCCCATCTTCTTTAAGTGTATTTGTTTTGCCCCCACTTCTTTCTAGTTTAGTTTATTTCCTTTAAATTTAATCTAGCCTTGATTTTTATTATTATTTTTTTTTCTCGGGATTTACATTCTCCCTCCTAATAAAAATTTCGTCCTCGAAATTCAGTTACGTACCTATGTCGGGGAATAAGTGCGGAAACTTCTCCTTCATCTCGGATTCTCTTTCCCATGTTTGTTTTTCTATTCGAGAGCTTCTCCACAATACTCTCACTAAGGGAACTCTCTTATTCCTCAACAGCTTCTCATCTCGATCTAAAATCTGGACTGGCTTAGTTTTCATGGTTAGATCCCCCTCGATCTTCATAGGAACTTGTGGCAATACCCGTGAGGGGTCTATTTTGGCCTTTCGCAGCAATGACATATGGAACACGTTATGAATCTTATCCAAATATACAGGCAATTCTAATCGATATGCAACTGGACCGATTCTTTCCTTAATCTCAAAAGGGCCAATATACCTTGGGGCTAATTTCTCTTTTACTCCAAATCGAATGATGCCTTTCCAAGGAGCCACCTTTAAAAATACTTTATCCCCCACTTGAAATTCTAAGGGTCTTCTTCGGTTATCTGCATAACTTTTTTGTCTATCCTGGGCTTCCTTCATCCTCTTTTTGATCACCCTCACTTTGTCGGTTGTCAGTTGTACCATTTTAGGTCCTAAAAGCTTCCTTTCCCCTACTTCCTCCCAACAAATTGGGGTACGACATTTCCTCCCATACAATGCTTCATAAGGAGCCATACCAATGGTGGTTTGATGACTATTATTATAAGTAAACTCTACCAATGGTAGGAGATCCTCCCAATTCCCTCCAAACTCCAACACACAAGATCTCAGGAGATCCTCGAGAGTTTGAATGGTCATTTTGGATTGACCATCTGTCTGAGGATGAAATGATGTGCTTAGATTCAACTTTGTCCCTATTGCCTGTTGTAAGCTAGGCCATAATCTCGATGTGAACCTTGGATCCCGATCCGATATAATTGAAACTGGCACGCCGTGAAGTCTGATTACTTCATTTACATATAATTTTGCCAGTTTATCCACTGAATCAGTCATCTTCATAGGCAAAAACAAAGCGGATTTTGTTAGTCGATCCATGACCACCCATATGGCATCATTCCCCTTCTTTCCCTTTGGTAATCCCGTCACAAAATCCATGGAAATATCTTCCCATTTCCATTCCGGAATTGATAATGACTGTAATTCCCCTGCGGGTTTCTGGTGTTCTATCTTTACTTGTTGACAGATCCCACAGTTCGACACAAATTCTGCTATTCCCCTCTTCATATTTGGCCACCAGTAGTATTCCTTTAAATCCCTATACATCTTTGTGCTTCCCGGATGAGTAGCAAATCGAGATTCATGAGCTTCTCTTAATATTTCATCCTTCAAAATCTTATCCTCAGGCAAATAGATTCGTCTACCCATAGCTATTAGCCCATCGGATAGCATTTGAAATGATGTCTCAATACCCTTGTTTACCCTCTCCTTAATCTCTTTTGCCTTTCCATCTGCCTGTTGAGCCACTAAAACCTTGTCTCGAAACACAGATCGGATCTTTAACTGAGCTAACAGTGATCCCTCGGGCCCGACACTTAGCTGCAAGCCCATCTTCTTTAACTCCACTATGTTTTCCTGTTCCTTAAGCTCCATATCATTCATCATTGTTTTTCCCTTCCTACTTAAGGCATCGACTACTACATTAGCCCTACCAGGATGATAGTTTGTTGTAACCCATTTTTTGGGTCCCGTAAAAAAATAAAATAAATAGCCAAAGAAGATTAGAAAAATAACAGGAGGCAGAAGCGCTCAGAAAATGGTCAGAAAATTGGTCAAGGAGTATAAAGATACAAAGATTGGATTTTTGACAATATATTCTTGAAGGATGAGAACCCTATTGAGAAGGAATTTTGAATTTTGAGGATAGAAGCCCAAATTTGGATGTTTATGGGTTTAATTGATTTTTTTTAATTGGGATTTATAGGGGGATTTGATTGCAAGAAAAAATTGATTTTTTAAGTCAATTTGGGCCTTTAAATTGAAGAAATTTAAGTTCTGGGCCAAATTATAATTTTTAGGATTTTATTAAGTCAAATCAGGGGCTTAATTGCACAAATATTGAAGTTTAATGGCCAATTAGGGGTTTAATTGTGAAAAATCCGAAACCAGGGACCAATTTGGAAAAAGGCGCAAAGATAGGGGGCTGTTTGGAATTGATTGAGGGGCCTAATTGAAGAAATTGGAAGTTTATTGATCAATTGAGGGCTAAATTGCATAAATCAGAGACCAAGGACCAAAGTGGAAAAGGCGGCCAACTAGGCGGACAAGACCGAAATTGGCAGGGACGTAATTGAAAGGAACAAAAATAATTGAGGGACTGATGTGAACGTTGGCGCGTTTCTGGCGCCACTTTTAAATGAAACGGCGCGTTTTCTCCAAAACGACGCCTTTTCATGCGTTTTTTTTTTTTTTTAAAAAAAGACCAAACGGTGCTATTTTGAACGGCACTGTTTCTCTTCTTCTTCCCCCCCGCAGGCGTAGCAGAGAAGAGGAAAACCGGGGTTTTTGTCCCCGCCTCTCTCCTCACGTGCCATGGCCCGACGCTCCACGCCTTGGGACCCCCGAAACCGAAGCCACTGGCCGACCACCCGCCGCGCCACCGAAACCAAGAGAAGCACCTTGGCAGCGGCGCCTGCCGACCGACCGACCAGCACGCCTCGCTCCCCACGTGTTCACGCCCCGATATCCCTATAAATAGAGAAGAAAACAGAGTGTAGAAAGGAGGAGGAACGGAAAGAGGGACCCGAAAAAGAAAGAAAAACCGAGATAGTGAGAGAGAGAGGAAGAGAGAGAAACACCATAACAGAGGAGAGACCCAAGAAAACCGAAAGCAAAGGGAAGGTTTGAAACCGGGAAGGAAGAGAGAAAACCGAAACCAAGTAAACGAACCGAGAGGACGTCGCCAGACCACTTGGAATTCGCCGTGAGGAGCCGACGTGAGTTAGGTCACTGCCACCGCCTCCACCGCAGTACCACAAGCAAGCCATCGTCTCCGCCGCGCCAGGTACGCCTCCTCCCCTGCACATTTTTTGTTAATCTTGTTTAAATTCATGCCCCCTGCATGCAGAATCGTTTCTGCATGCAGGAGGCGGGGGGGGGGGGAAATAATCCCCCCCCGTTCATTTCCTTTTTTTGTTGGGCCAGACAGGGTCTGGCCCAATGATATGGGTCTGGGCCGGTCCGGCCCAGACCAAAGTAGGTTGCTGTTGGGCCGAGTCCGGCCCAACGATTTTTGGGGCTGGAGTCCGACCCAGTTAGTTGGGCCAGCCCAGCCCATTTAATATATTAATATTATATTATATTAGTATATTATTATATTATGCATGTGTGGGTGTGTGTGTATATATATATATATATATATTTTAAAAAAAATAATAAAAAAAATTTCAAAAGTCTAAAAAAAATATATTGTTTGTTTGCTTTCATATATATTTATGTTTTGAATTCTTGCGTGTTTGCATACGGCCACTACTCTAACATGTTTTTGAATTTTCTTTTTATTTATAAAAAAAATATTGGAAGTGTTGAAGGTGTGTTTTCGCATAGATTTCTTTAAACACAAATTATTTTCTTGGCATTTGTGGATTTTGCAACATGTTTGTAAAACTCCCAAGGGTATTGGCCAATATTCCAAAAACTATAAAAAATCTTATTTTGGGAGGAGAAATTGTAGTTATTATTCACCGCTAATATTTTGGATGAAGAAATCCTTAAAAGGACAAACATCCAAAATTATTATTGGAGTAATAAATCAGCGCACATGTTTGAAAGAAGCTTTGGTTGTAATCGAGGACATTTCAAAAATTTTAATTTTTTACTCCACGGTTTACGAGTCGTGAAAGTATAAAATTGTTTTTTTTAAGAGTTGTGAAATTTTCTTTGTTCTTTTTTTTTTCCTTTTCCTTGCGATTTACGAGTCGCCAACTCTTGAAATACTAAGGGAAAAACGAACTTTCATAGCACATGGAATTTCCTTAGATTTCTATCTAAAATAAATTGACGAGTTTTAGAAGACACCAACACCATAGACTATAAAGAGCAAAACCAAACACCAAAGCAGCTTACCTTAGGTAAGGCGTACTAGGGGTGCTAGTACCTTCCCTTTACGCAACCAGTCCCTTGCCTTAGAATCTCTGAAAGACCAGTTAGGGTTCCTAGTGACCAAATACTAGGTGGCGACTCCAAAGAACCAAATCATTAGAACACAACGAAAATCGCCAGCCGATGTCGCGCCATTTATAAAATAATTTTTTGTGGTGGGGGTGTGACAGAATGGCGACTCCACTGGGGAATGTTAGGACTAAGCTTGATTTGTTTGTTTGTTTATGTTATGTGTTATTGGTTTTTGTTTTGATGCTTTGTTTAAAAGCTTTAGCATATATCTTTACATTCTATCATACATGGCACAGTCATGCATCACTTTATTATTATTATTATGTTTTGGAGGACACACACATGTAACTCTAAGTTTAAGTGGGGGACTAGCAGCTTGCCTTATGACTTGAGTCAAGGTTTAAGTTTGTGTAAACCTCAACTCTTTGCTGAGTGTTTAGACTGATAGTGATTGGTACACGTGCCATCCCACTATCTGTTGGACCTCCATATCGCCTTTACGAGGGTGATCACTGGAACAGCAAGAGACCCTCTTTTAGAGACCTAGTAGTAAACCTACCCTATGTCTCACGTAAAAGAACTAGAACCTATCCTTAGGGTGTATGTTCCGATATAAATCTTTTGCATCGAAACAAGACTAACCCCCCATGCATTTTGAATTGCAGGATTTGTGAACGAAATGACCATCATCAAATCTTCCATCATAGAGTATGGAAAGAATTCTGAACTGTCACAATTGACTGAAGGAGACTGCCTTAGAAGCGATGCTAAGAAGATGTCGCCAATCAAGAACCTGAATTGCATATTGAATGAGGTGAACAAGTTAACGACTCATTTTCAGAATGTGGATAAAGATGCATTTTTTAGGAAATACGGACGTTTGATGGAAATCACAAAGGTAGAAGTTTTAAGCCCAGCTGTGCGAGCTTTAGTTCATTTTTGGGATCCAGACTACCGATGTTTCTCCTTTGGAAGCATAGACTTGTGCCCCACGATTGAGGAATATAGATTGTTGACCGAGTTTCCGAACGACCTGTATCGGATTTATTCTCCTTTGAGATCCGACAAGATCATCCCTGAGCTGTCAAAACTGCTCAGAATCTCCAACTTGGAAAAGTTTCTGGAAAAGAATGGCACCGGTTTGAAATGGAGGATGCTAGAGTTGGAAAAGGAGTCAGGAGTAGAAAAAGAGAGATTGATTGCCTTAGGTATATTTGGCCTTGTGTTGTTCCCGAGTCAGACTGGTTTAGTAAGTTTGGAGGCCGTCGCTGCTTATGTGGAGTATGAGAACACACAGATCAATCCAGTGGTTGCTATTTTAGCCGAAACATTTTTGACACTTAACCATTGTAGAAGGGCTGGAAAAGGGGCAATGAGATGTTGCACGCAACTGTTGTATATTTGGATGGTTAGCCATATCGAAACAAAGAAACCTGTCTTCAATAATTTTTGGTGGTTCACCCAAAAACCCCTAAAGTTAGTAGAAGAAAAAGAGTGGGGAGATCTAGACAACCAGGGTTGGGTTGATAAATTAGAAGGTTTACCTAATAGCGATTTTAAATGGAGAGCACCATGGGTAACGACAATGAAGGTCCTAATGAGTTGTGGACAAAGGCGTTGGGTACCATTGGTGGGGATTACAGGTTATGTGAGTTATGCTCCGGCTTTAGTGGTAAGACAACTTGGGGACATGCAGTTTGTTCCCAGGACTATGGGAATTGCTCAATTATTTGGTCTGTTCAAAGATCCCATGGCAAAAGAAGTTTTGGAGATCATCAAACAAGATTGGAAGCATCTAGTGTTGGTGGAAATAGAAGGTTTGAGAGATCCAAGTGTGAGCGAAGGATATGTAAAATGGAGAGCCTCAGCTGCTTCAGCCATGCCTCGCGTAGAAGCTAAATCTCCTCAAGCTGTAGAGGAGCCTATTAAGAGAAAGGAGGTTAATATTGAAGATGATTCAGCTGCTTCAGCCATGCCTCATGTAGAAGTCAAATCTCCTCAAACTGTAGAGGAACCCCTCAAAAGAAAGAGGGTTAGCGGTGAATTGAGAAGGCAAGTGGACAAACTGAGAATAGAGTTGAGCAAGAGCAGAAAGGACAAGGCAACGTTGGAAGAAATGATGTTAGAAGAGGATAAAAGGAGAACATTTCTAGATGAGCAAATACAGTCTAGAGATGCGAAAATAACAAAGCTTGAGTTAAAGTTGGTTGAAGAGAAGATTGCTAGGGAAAGAAGTGAGAAGGAGCTTAAAGGGTTGAGTTTGGATTGGATGCAAAGTTGCTCTGAACTTGAAGCAATGGAGATGGACTTTAGCGATTGCCAAGAAAGTGCAAAATATTACCAAGAAAAATTTGTGCAAGTGCAATTCGAACTAATGGATAGGACTAGGAGGTATAAGGATTTGAATAAGAAATATATAGAGTTGGAAAGCAAAAGGGGAGGATTCGAGGATGTTAAAGCAGAGTTAGCGGCCAAGAGGAATGAGATAAAAGTTATGAGGATAAAGCTCGACAAAGAACGCGAAAAGTCGAGGTATTTAGACGAGAAGCTAGTAGCAACGGAAAAGCACAAGGATCGAATCGACGCCAACAACACTGCTTTGAACAGAACTAACATGTTGCTCATAGAAAAAATGACCAAAACAGATGAGCAAATGGACGAAGCTGCTGCACATGCTCGAATTATTAGAATCAATGCGCGGAATGTGGGAGGAGACATCATTCGCTATCGCCGAAGCCTAGCTGAAACCGATGCCTTTCTAGGGAAGATTGAGAACCGTGGCTTTGCTTTCTTACCTCTGGCTAAAGAGTTTATGGAGGAAAGAGATTAGCATGTTGTATTTTTCTAAAAATGTATTTTTATCCAAGCATTAATGAAAAGGGCGTTGACCCATCTTCTTATGCAAAATCTGCCTCTTGGTGAACATGATTCAAGAAAACGACTCGAAAGGCAGAACTCCTATCAAAGCAATGTGACAAGAGAATGCTTATAATGGGATGACTGTTTTTCGTTCACAATAAAACATGCATGCATCTGCATTTTTCAATCATGCATCCATCACATTCATACCCAATGAAACATGCATTTTTCAATCATGCATCCATCACAATCATTTCTCATACATCTATGCATACATCTCCAGATTGTGAAACATAGGTCCCACATCCAGAGTCCACCAAACCCGGTCCAGATCAAGAATGGAAAACAAAGAAAGAGCTCAGTTAGAGTCACACTACCAGACCGAGTTGGAATCCGTGAAAAATGAAGTTTCCCGGTTGACCAATCTACTTGAGCAACTTTTAAAAGCCAAGAATGGGGAGGGAACATCTACCCAACCACCTATAGGAGCACCATCGGCCCCTGTCCCGGGGGTATCTCAGAATATGGGGGCAGATTCAGTGACGGGGCAGCACTTTGCACCTACCATTCCCATTCAACCCCCTCAAGCTCACATCACTGTAGATTTAACAGCTGAGGGGCCCTCCGATAATAGGTCCGCTGGTTTTATGAACGATGACAAGATATCAGCTTTGGAAGAAAGGTTAAGAGCAGTCGAGGGAAATGACTGGTTTGACCCCATGCGAGCGTCGGAAATATGCTTGGTACCAAACATCACGGTACCAAAAGATTTTAGGATACCAGGGTTTATAAGGTACACTGGGTTGGAATGCCCAAACACTCACCTTCGATCTTATTGCAATAAGATGGCTGAGGTGATTCATGACGATAAGTTACTGATCTACTTTTTCCAAGACAGTCTATCGGGGTTTGCGCTAAGTTGGTACATGAGGCTGGATAATGCCAAGATTAAGAAATGGAAGGATTTAGTGGAGGCTTTCCTGAAGCAATACAAGTTCAACTTGGAAATTGCTCCAGATCGGACGAGCCTTATGTCAATGAAAAAAAGAAGCCAAGAGTCAGTGAAGGCTTATGCGCAAAGATGGAGGGACGAGGCCACGCACGTGCAACCCCCTTTGATAGAAACGGAGATGGTGACTTTGTTCGCCAATACCTTCAAGGCACCTTACTATGAGCATTTAATGGGTAGCTCATCTCAACATTTCTATGATGTTGTACGTGTGGCGGAAAGGA